>NC_133620.1:237609451-237909451 GCF_048593235.1 Sminthopsis crassicaudata | reverse complement strand
AAGAAGGAGCAATAGTAATATCTTGTCCTCAATTCATATTTTTTCAAAGAATTTTATAAGAACTAAGCAGTTTCCATAAATTCTGAAAAGTTATAAAACTTTATTGCCTGTAAATTTGAATAATGTCAAAAGAAAGCTACTCTGTTTCCTCATTCCTTTGCATTTCTTTTTAAAAGTTTATCAATTTAATGGACTGCTATATTTACAAGCCTTTAGGATAAATCTCTTCAGACTTTATGGACTAATCTCCCTCTCATTGTTTAATATCTGCTTAAAATTACATATGCAAATTAGACTACTTTCTCCCTACAGTAGTATTTATGACAAACATTTCATCTTTTGTCTGTTATCAGGTTGAATTGAACATAATTCAAATTTGGAATTAGTGGAGAAGAGAACATAGACAATTTCATAATCTTTTTCCTTTAAGTTGTCTAATGATGTTTTAACTTGATTTACTTAATGAGTGTCATGCTCTGTACTGTTTATTCATATGCTGGCCAAAATTTCCCCTAATTTATTTATATATTGTATTCCTATGCCAGCCAAAACATTTTCAAAACAGAGTGGTTTGGGCGGGGAGGGGGGAGGAGTGGGGGAGGTAGAAAAGAAAGGTCTTACAACAGGAGAGGTTAAGAACTTTTAAAACATAAACGCTATTAGAAACAGTATGGTGCAGTAGAAAAACCTTTGGATGTGGAATAAAAATAGCTGGATTTACAATCTATGATGTTATTTCTGTGATTCTGGACATGTTATTTGGCATCTCTAGGCTTAGTTTTCTTCATTTGTAAGGTGAGAAAATTGGACTAGATGACCTGAGAGCCTTTCCAATTTTAGATCTATAATTCTATTTCATACTTGAAAAAAAAACAAAAAACAAAAAAAAACTGCCATCTTACAAGGACCATGTCTTTATAAGAAAAATAAATAGCTCTTCCAAGATGCTTTTAAGTATATGCTAGAGGTCCATTATTGCATTAAATTTATTTTCTTTTTAAAAATCTATTTTTAACACAGGTTATATCCTATAACAGTTTCATTTGAACCACTGGTATAAATTTTTTTTTTTTACCACTTAGAAATTGAAATCTTGGCGTTATAGGAAGACATACATGTAAAATAAAATCTATAACACCATCAGAAGATTTTAGGAATTCCCTCTTAGGGTCTTTTTCTTGATTCAATAAAACAGCCTCTTAGATCTCTGATTTGTAAGTGTTTTTTAATATGTGTATTTCCATGTGTGGAATTGGCTTAGGTGAAATTAACATTGCCTAATACTAGACAAATTTAATTTAATATTAGCCACATAATAGTCTTGAAGTTATCTAGTATTTCCTCAATGAAATGTTATGTATATATATAAGCTTTTTTGAATTATTTTCTATAAAAACAATTATACATTTATTTTGACTAAATGTTATTTAGGTTTATTGTATGTTTTACAAATATAAATGATATGATTCCTTTTTATAGGAAGATAGCAGTGATGATGGAGGTCTTGATGATGCCTGCAGTTCTGAATTAGGACAATGGCATTTGAAGCCTACTATCTGTAAGCAGTAAGTATCAAATTATATTTTCTGACTACAAAGTAAGAACATTTAAAAGCATAATGGGAAGCGCTATAAGATAGAAAACAGAAATTGATAAGTCCTTTTAGTAACTACAAAAATAATATAAGGTAAAAATCTTATAAGCTGATAGATTCCAGAACATACTAGTTTAGACTTGTTTCAGAGTCACTAGAGATCTCTGATGTGGGAATTTTTGCAGACCTTCCCACTAATGAACATTTGGTTTGGGATTCAGGTTCCTCTTGTATGTGGATTTTCCTTGTGGATTTCCCTTTCTTTCCCGAGTGAATTAAACTGGATTTCAGTTCATTCAGCAAAAATAGATAATTTGTCATAATTTAATTTCCAATTAAGTCAGTATTACATTGAACTTTTCGCAAAATCCTGATATTTAGAAAGTAGGAGTGGGAATGATTAACCCTCCATTATTTGGTGAGAACATTTCAAAGGTATATCCTCACCTATACCTTCTTTTTTTCACTCTTCTTTACTATATAACTTGATTTGGAATTTTCCTTGTTCTAAGGGATTGATTCCCAGAAAGTTAGGTTTGTTTTGTTTTAATAAAGGTTTCTTGTTACTCAACAGTTGATTTGGGATTCTTTGGGTATATGAAATTTTCCTTTCCTTCTCAAATGGATTAGATTGGCGGATTATCCCATAAGAGTCCTAATTGGACAGAACTAAGTATAGAAGACTTAGAAAACTCCTTTATGTGTGCTTTATTTCTCCTTGGATAAAAAGAAGATACTATAGAATTAGAATTTCCAGGATTTCTTGCTTTTTTGTTTGTTTGTTTTCTTTCTTTGCAATTTAATATTTTTTTCCCAATAACATGTAAAAAACAATTTTACCATCTTTTTTTCTTCAAATTTTGAGTTCCAAATTCTTTCTCTCTCTCTCTCTTTGCCTCCCCCTCCCCACCCCCCATTAAGAAGGAAAGGAATTTGACATAAATTATAGATTACATGATTTTGAAAATTATGTTAATAGATTTTAGTTTTAATTAAGAAATTTTTGCACATCTTCTAAGTTGGTGTCTCAACATTTCACATGTTTGGCAAAGAGAATATTTTATAATATTAAATATTATATTTCAGCATATCAGCAGTGGATAGAGAATTTTTTTATAGATTAATTTTTGTTTTACAGTACCTTTAAAAAAAAAAAGTAAGTTAAAATAAGCCATAAACTAAATATCCTTGTTAATGTTACAGTGAAATGAACACTACTCTAGAGTCAGAGGTTGCAAGTTGAATTTCCTCTTTTGATCCTTACTATCTATATTGTGCGACCTTTGGCAAGACTCTTCACTTCTTTAGGCATCAGTTATGAAAAAGAAGAGTGTTGGCTGAATTCTAACTCTAGATTTTTTCTTTTGAAAAATAAATTAATTTGGTTTTGGTAGTAAATTTTTAAAGAGGTGTTTTCCAGCACATGATCATCTTTTGGTAGAGCTTTAAGTGGGGCTATTTGTTATACACCTGTGATTCAATTGCTATAAGGATTTTCCTTGAAACTCCTTTTACCAGTGTAGAAGTAACTTTTGTAATTTGTGATTTTTTTTTTTTTTCCTGAGACAGTTAAGTGACTTGCCTAGGGTGACACAACTAGAAAGTGTAAAGAGTGAGGCCAGATTTGAATTCAGGTCTTCCTGACTTCAGGGCTGGTGCTCTGTCCATTAATTTACAAGATATCTTTAATATAGTTTCCAAATATATACCTTGAAATTTTATTGAAGTGTACTATATAATATTAATATATTTAAATTCCTTTGAAACCAATATTATTGCTACTTTTAAATCAACAGATAATTAAGCACTGTTAGTATTCTGTATAAAAGATTATTTTCTCTTTTAGTGTCTTTATTAAGAACTATAGAAATTAAGTAGTAATGTTTTAGTTCTAAACTTTTATTATTCAGTGTTATTTTTCATGTCTTTTGCAGCAGCTATATTATTTAAGAACAGTAATTTTTTTCTCTCTTTTTTTCTCCTTCCATCTTTACATACACAATAAAAGACCCTGTATCCTGCTTATGGATTCACTCAGAGGCCCTTCTCGCTCAAATGTTGTAAAAACACTAAGAGAGTAAGTTCTAAATCTCATTCTCTATACTTTATATAATATTAGATTTTGCAGAGCAAGTAGGAAAACAATCTTACTATATATATATATTATTCCAGGTACTTGGAAGTGGAATGGGAAGTAAGAAAAGGAAGTAAAAGAAGTTTTTCCAAAGATCTTATGAAAGGCTCTAATCCAAAAGTACCACAGCAAAACAATTTCAGTGATTGTGGAGTATATGTATTGCAATATGTGGAAAGCTTTTTTGAGGTGAGTTTCAGTTCATTCATTTAACAAGTGTAAAATACATGTTTTTCACTATGTCAGTAAAACAATCAAAATTTTATGATTTTTTTTTTTAAATCGGACAATAGATAATAAAATTGAGACCTACAAGATTACATAAGTTCCACTTAGTGATAACTTTACTAGAATTTTTTTCTCCCATATTTTCTTTTTTTTCTTTATAAATTTCATTTATTTTTGTTGATATTTTCAGTTTCTTACATCCCATAGTAAAAATTAATTTTTAAAAACTGTCTAATAAGCATCTTTTTCCTTTTGTACTTAGAATCCAATTTTGAATTTTGAACTTCCAATGAATTTGACAGACTGGTTTCCTCGCCCAAGAATGAAAACTAAACGAGAAGAAATCCGGAACATAATCCTAAAACTACAGGAAGAGCAGAGCAAAGAAAAGAAGGGAAATAGAGACATTAATTTATCAGAAGCATCTTTACAGGAAAAAGCAGATCAATATATCAACAGCAGCTCAGACTGAACTTTTCTGTTGCATGTTTGCTCTCCTGTCAAAAACGGAATGTTTTTACAACTTCAGCTAAATAGACTAAAGAACTGAAGTGTTTCACTACTCAAAATAGATTGGGAATGTTTAAAAATAAAAAGTTTGTACAAATGTGTCATAAATGATTCCCAAAGGAGTATGTATTAAGTAAAATTCTGTAAATATGTTAATGAAGCCAATTTTTCCAGCATTTGTAATTAATTTTTTCACTTGTTAGGAAGCTTTTGTTATGTATTTTCTGTTAATAGTACTTAATAGCAACTTCTAAACATAAGACAAATAAAAAAAATACTTATAGGATAAAGTGGTTAACTTGCTATTCTTTAGTAAATAAATATTACGTTCCCAGTGAGTACAATGTACATATTTCAAGGAATTATTCAGGTATTTTGTGATCCTATTTTTGACTTTTTACATTTGCTTTTAAAATACTATAAGTACAATTTTAAAATAGCACTAGACTATATCTAAATTCATCTTGGGCCCAATAAAAACAATGAATATCCACAAATAGAAGGCACAAATTCAAGCAATGTAGCAGTAAAAATTAAAGGCTTTTAAATCCTTTGGTTTTTATTTCATGTACTCCAGTGTTTAACTGTAAGGATAGTTTTTGAATCAGAAGCAGCATTAAGAGCAATTTCAAGTAGTCCTGTGTTACACAGTATAGTAATATGCTATACTAGCTATATACATACAAGTGTATCTTGAAAAGTTTAGAAAGATTTCATTATAGAACTGTTTGGTTGGTAAGTATGGTTAGAATTGCAAATCTCCCACATTATCTTTCTATATTATGGTTCAAAATGTGATACAGTGTATATGCCATGGTTAAGTAATGAACATTTTACAAATCTATGATAAGCATACTTATAAATACAGGATTACTATTTTTTTGTAATGTCTACTGCAAAATATCTTCAGTATTCATTGATTTTTTTTCTTCGGTTTAAACTAGACTATTAAGCTTTTTAATGGAAATATTTTCACAGTATGATTTATTCTTACATGTAAAGGATGTTACAGCCTTAAATCATTGTAAAATGCAGAATAAGCTCCTGCCTTACACTCTCCTTTACAATTTTCAAAGGTGTTGTATTAAGATGAGAGATGTACAGCTGTTTTGTACAGATCTTGTATGATTCTACCTAATTATTCATTACTTTTTTCAATGAAATTTTCATACATCTAAAGACAAATTGTCCATTTAAAAAAAAATTAAGTTATGTTCAGAATTGAAATAGAATTTTTTTAGACTTTTTTTGCTAACCATGATGGAATTGGACATGTATAGAATATAAAGGGAAGAGAAGAACAAGGCCTAGGAGTGGGGAAGTTAAGGGTTGAGGTGGGGGTATTGAAAATTTTAAATTATTTGGTTTCTTTAAAAAAAAAAAAAAGTGGTTTGGGTTTCAGTTTGGAGATCTTTTACAGCTTTCATTCTCTAGAATTTGTCAAAGGAAGAGGTAAACTGTTTAAACAGAGTATACTATTGAGATAGACTTAAACTTGGTTATTGTAATTTGTATAGATATTATTTTCTTCTTGATCCATCTTCTCTTCCATGTCCTTTAAAACAATTAAGAAAACAATTTTAGAACATTTATTTGATGGAGAAATACATTTTAAAGTTTAGTGTTAGAATTGTCAACTATAAATTTTCTTTGCTAACACTTATCTATTTTCCATTACCCAAAAAAAAAAAATTTTTTTTTTTTTTCCAGATATGTTAGGATTATTTCATTGTTAGACATACCCTAGAGTTAGTTGCACATTTCAGGATGTGAAGAGAAAAATGTTATTTTATCATCATTTAATAAATGTTATGGTAAGATGCTTTTAGATCTGCAGTCTTACAGCAAGGTAATATACATGTTGAACATAGAACTTATTTTTTTAATAAAATGAACTTAATAGAAAATTTGCAAAATTGATTCATTTGACCTCTTTAAAAACTACATTGCACGTACTATCCAAATGAAAGTATGTACTATAAATATAAAAATCAGTACTGTAGAATATCTTTACCTCATTTCAAGGGAAAGTATTTTAATATATAATTATATTATATAATAACATATATAATTAACTTATATCACATCTATTCCTTGATGAGGCAAAATTTTTCTTAACCCTTGAATCAACTCTGCCTTACCAAAGGCAGCAGTTAGGACTTTTTGGGTTTTTTTTTAACTATAAAAATATGTAGATTAAATAGATTGATTACCAAAATATTAAAAGTACAAAACTGAATACAGTTTTTCCCTAACCTTTCCAAGTGCTATACAAAATTCTTTTTAAAGAGATGTTTTAAATTAATTTTGTTTTGAGTGTGTTCATTGTAATTTGCTTTGAACTATTACTAGGAAACATGAGATCTCAAAAACTATATTTGAAAATCATTTGTCCAGATAGTCACAGGATCAACTGAATAATTGCGTTTCCATTTATACAACTTTTGTTTAAACCTGACATTAGACATCAAATTAATTTTGATATGTCTATATCTCATTTGTTGACCAGTATTTCTTTAAAAGGTTCTGAAAGTTTGTTACTAGATACTTGAAACAGCATGAGTCAGTTATACAAAGTATCCAATGTCTAATTAGATAATGGTTTTCTTGGTGGGTAGAATAACTGGTTAATAATTCTTAGAAGAGTTTTAAATTACTTAACATGAAAAATGTATGCATCTCAAGTAAGCATTTGCCTAGTAATTTAGAAACAGTAATGACATTTTAATATTGTTTTCCCTGCTGTTGCTATGTATGTTTAAGAAAATTGAAAAGCAAAATAGCATTGTTTTCAGTTAACTCATGTGAACCTTTGTTTTTATTTAATTTTCAAAGTCACCATTATTTTATAAAAATTTAACTTTTACCCAATTGAAGATAAAAAAAAGAATATTTAATTTTTAATCATGTTTTTAATCAAGAACACATTTGTTCTTTCTCTCTCCATCCATTCCCTTCCACCTCTTCCCCTTTTCCTTTACTGTGTTTATATTATATAACTGACCCCATGGCCACTTTTTACAAAATTGACTATATTACAACCTGTTTAAATGCACCATTGTCTTATGGTTAGCACTGATTTCTGGACTCTTTAAGTCTACCTGTTGTGACTGGCATTTTGAGAATCTTAACAAATCCTCAGAATTCTTGTACTAATTCAGTCTATACACATTAGTACATGATCATCAAGTTTTGTAAGTGCCAATTATCAACTACTAGGCAGGTAGTTTATGTTCATCATTGTCACTGTATGGTAAAATAGCCAAAAGCCCAGTGAAATTACATTTATTACTTTTTGGGAAACTACTTAATATGGAAGGCCACATGATTTAGTGGAAAGGATATTGGATTTGAAATTTTAGCTCAGGTAAGAATCTCATAAGTGCTCCTTGCTCTTACCTATGTAACCTTGAGAAATTACTTAATTTCTCTAGAACTCCATCATCATTAAAATTCAGAATTAAGTTAGATAGATTTCTAGACAGATTCTAGCTCCAAATCTAAGGTTCTGTAATACTCTTGAAAACCTGGGAACCATTTCCACTGTAGCTTTTGTTTCCAAAGTGTCATTTACAGTCGATGAGTATGGATATGTTTCAGTTCTTTCAGAAGTATGTCAATTCATTGGACAGAGCTTTTTGAAAGTGCTATTGAATTGTTGTGCGTAGTCTGTCTTGAAATTAGAATTAAATTTATCCTCTTTTCTGCTTTACCACTATTACTGAAAAAAGTTTAAGGGGTTGGGCAGGATATAAAATCCATTATCCAGATTCTAAACCATCAGTTCACATTTCCAAAATTGTAAAAGCTAGTCCTCACTCAGACATGTTGCTGTACCTGACCTGAAAACTTTCCTAACTTTGATCTTGCCAGAATTTACAGTCTCCTTACATAATTTTTGAGAACCTAAGGATCATATTGAGGTAATGGAATAAGATTTTAAAGGAGAATAGGAACATTTATAAATATAGGCATTTTTTAAAAAAATAAACTTAGTTGATAAGTCGCTATGCTAATAATGATAGTGATTTTTGCTCACTGTAGCTTTCTAACATCTAGATTACAAAACTTTATTCTTTTTCAGGAATCTCACATTTTTCCCAACTACTTTAGAAAACACTTTAATTGAAGAATTATCTAAATATATTTTACAGTAAATATTCCTTAGTGGAGTTGTACCTAATTTTTAATAGTAGATACCATTTTTTAGAATGTAATCACATTTTCAGTTAATATCTCAACCTGAAAGAGATAAGGAATAGGAGTGAATTGAGTGCTCAAACTGCTGGGGAGTTGACCTCAGTCTCTTTCTATACATCTTAGCCAAGAGAGTAATGAATGGATCTTTCCTAGAGCTGACACTATATTTTCTACAAGAAAGTAATGATAAAATTGAAAAAAGAACTAGGTCTCTCTTACAGGATTAATTTCCCTAGCTACTACTACCACCTTTTTGCCAATCACAAAATTATAGAGTTAGAAACATGCCTATAAGCTCTAACCCAATCCCTTGTTTTTTCCAAATGAGAAAACTGGATCAGAGGCTTAGTGACTGATTTTTGCTCCCAACTTCACAGTTCATTAGTGGCAGTTCCAGCCTCTGCTCTTTATTTTACCACTGTGTTTCATTTATTCTCTTTGTGGTTGTTATGATTTTATGATACATTCTTTCAAAGTACTGAGTTCTAGTTTTGTATAACTCAATGTGTGTAATCAATTTGTATATTTATGACACATTCCAAAGTATATATACAGCTTTCCTGGCAACAAACCTAAGGTTGTTTACTTCCTCTTCCATCCTGGACCTTTATAATTTGGTAAATATCAGAAGTACACAATTAGAATTCAAAGCAGTATATGGAAAGATCCAAGTGAATAGCATAGGTAGAAACTGCAAAGGATGATGAAAGGATCATTTTTCAAGGAATGATCAGGGAAGGCTTTGTAAAAGTACTGGCATTTGATCTAGACATTGAATGATAGATAGGATTTCAATAGTTGTTGATGGTTAAGGAGGTTATTCTAGGTGAAGGTAATGGTATGGGTAAAGGCATGTTCCAAGTTGGCTGATTTGGCTGGAGCAGAAAGTTAATAAAATAGGAGGGTTATGTGAGTTAATACAGTGCTTACCAAGTTCTATGCCTACTGTTAAGTGATGGGGACAGAAATATAAATACAAGCTCAAAGATATGGTAAAGAAAGGACCAAAAAGTTGGATGGATCATTGGTTCAAAATGAGATGTTCCAAGGTTCACCTATCAGAACAGAAAGAAACACAGGAATAGAATTTGAGAAATTTGGGGGGAGATGAAAAGGTGGGTAATGCGGCAGGAGAAAAAGATTGTCAAGGGCCTTGAAAGTGTAATGTGTTTTATCTGAATAGATTAACTGGGGAACATAAATATTTTAGTTTTAATCCTTTGTCTTAACACTAATTCCTTAGTTTAATAATGAGCTTTCCAAGAGAGTTTTCTTTTGCAAACAACTAAATGTCCTTTCATAGTTGGATTATGAAGTAATCTAATGACCCTTTATATGTAAACCTGGTTTTATTTTCTAGGGTAAATAAATTGGTATTCTAAATAGGTCCTTAAGGAACAAGGAAGTAACAAGGACACAAATAAGATAATAGATTAATATATTCATATTATAAGATTAACCACACAAATATATCGATCTTTTTTTTTTTTTTTTCTTTCTTTTTTTCCTTTTTGCTGAGGCAATTGAGGTTAAGTCATTTGTCCAGAGTCACCCAGCTAGGAAGTGTTAAGTGCTTGAGATCAAATTTGAACTCAGGTCCTCCTGACTTCAGGGCTGGTGCCCCTATCCACTGCGCCACCTAGCTGCCCCAAAATATATCAATTAATTTTAAGAAATTCATCTAATTGATGTCCCAGTCCTCTCTCAAGCCTAATTAATTATCTTATTCTTTATCTGTTCCCTCCAAACGTACTTTGTTACAATGTTTTCTTGATTGTGAAAAAAGGTAAAGTCACAGCAACAGAAAAATTAGCCCAGTCAAAGAAAAAATTAAGCCATAAAATTGGTCCTAGAAAAAAAAGTGCTGGGACCAAAATGGATTTATAGGGAAAATGGTAAGTTTCATTAAATATTTAAGGACAAATCCCAATATTATATGTAGTCTTTAAAAAGTATGAAAATCTGAGGTTTTGTTTCTTTTAGCCCAATAATAAGGCCCAAATATGGTCTTGATATATAAACCAGGAAAAAGAACAAACAAAATCATAATCTGATAGCCTAAAGAATAATGACATGCAATCTGCATGGGAGAGGAGTGGGGGAAAGGAGGGGAAAAATTGTAATAAAAGGTTTGGCAATTATTAATGCTATAAAATTACCCATGTACATATCTGCTAAATAAAAACTATAATTTAAAAAAAAAACAAGAATAATGACATGAAAATTTTAAGTATAAGGAGGAGCCTATAACACCCTGTCACAAAGATTATACACTATGACTAGGTTGGATTTATACTAGGAAAGCAGGATTAATTCAATATTAGAAAAACTATTAATATAACAGACCATTTTACAAGAAAAACAAAAATAGTATTTACATTAATAGATGGGGGAAGCTTTTGATAAAATAGAAAACCCATTTCTAACTGAAAACACTAGAAAATAGAAAAGGTGAACCTCATGTATAAAATAACAAAAACCAATATATATAATGAAATAAAGTCCTTTCCAATAATAGCAAGAGTAAATTAAGAATTACATGATAATTTTTGTTTGAAATCATGCTTAATCTAACAATAAAACAAAAAAATTAGGGGGTCAACTATAATCAAAGAAGAAACAAAACTCACTTTTTGTATGTTAACATGGTAATTTACCTACAACAACAACTAAAAGTGTAATGCCAATAAAAACCCCCGCAGAAAGGTAAAATAAGAAATTTCATTTAAAATTATTACTATGAAAAACAAAATAAATAAATAAAATTATTACTATGTAGTAACTATTCTGAGTCTGCCTACTAAGATACCCAGAGAACTATATGGATAGAACTATAAAACACTATGAATATATAGATTTAAGTGGAAAATATTAATAACTAATTAATAGACTGAACTTGTATAATGAAAGTAATTCTATATATGTTAACAGGGATACCTAAAATAGGTAATAATGGGGAGGGGAGGAAAGTGGGTAGGAAGGAAGCTTAAGCAAAAAAGGATCTCAAACTATAATTCAAAGTAATGATCATCAAAATATTTCAATTCTGGTTAGAAGATGGGGAGATCAATCAGTAGAACAGAGAAGGAAACACGCATGAGAACCCAAATCTCACTGGAGTAAGGACTTGATTAAATTAATCATATCAATAAACTTGGAAAACTTCTCGGTCTGGTAGAAATTGGGTTTAGACTATCAGTAATCAGCATATACCAAGATATATTCAAAAGTTGGATACCTAATCTAGGTCATATCATAAAAAATGAGAAGAAAGAAAATTCCTTTCAAATCCATGGGTTTGAAAATGATTTCATGACTAAGCCAGAAAGAGGATCATAAGAGAAAAAATGGACAATTTTGATTACATAAACATAAACCTAATATAATTAAGATTAGAAGAGAAAGTTAAGTGGGAAAATATCTTTGCAACATGTTTCTCTGGTAAAGATCTCATTTCAAAGATGCATAAGTAACATTCACATTTTCAGTGTAAGCATTTATATCTCCAACAAATGCTACAAATAGGGCATGATTTATAGTTTTGTTGATTGTCTAGCTTTAAAGTGATAAAGAAAATGTTGGTAAGGCAATCTGCACATTTTTTTCTTTTTTTCTGGATAGCAGGTTATTCAAAGTTTACCAGGACACCTTGGAGGGATAATATGTGCAAAGACATGAGACAAGAGATGGAATGTTGTATACAAGGAATAAAAGGCCAGTATAGCTGAAACTGAAAAGTATATTTAAAGTCAGTTTGAAGGCTCTGGGCAAGGTTTTCATATTATTTCTCTATTTCATCTTTTGCAAGAGCTGTTGGTGTATAATTGACTAATCTTGGTTCAGGAGAAATAGAACATATTTAGCTTCTCTCACTAGATTTGTGAGAGAATATAAGATCTGGATCTTGCATATTTTGTCATTTTGCTTGTCAGTTTCTCTTGCATTTTTTTTTTTTGTTACAATGGAATAGATAGTACATTGGGAAAAGACTAGAATAAAAAGCAAGACATTAATACTTTAAAAATGTTGGTGCTGAAGTTATTAATAATCTTCATAGTTGTCTGTGTATAATCATCATGAACTTTTCACAAAAAAAAATAGATCATCAAAATTCCATGAAAATTATGTTTCCTTTTATTGTGTATTCAAAGCAAACTTCTTTGATTTCTTTATTCACATCCTCAAGGAAAACCTTTGGGTATGCATTTATTTTTTTTTCCATTTAATTTTTCTTTTCTTTTTTCTTCACTTTAAATAAATGCAAAATGAGAAAAAAATTAACATTGCCATATGAACATGAGAGGATTCAATATAAGACAATAAATTAACATTTTAAGAAGATCTATATAATAAATACTATACATTGTTTTCTAAGTTATCTAGCTTTGCCTCCTTGTAGGTTTTCTTTTGCTTTCTGCTGTGCACCTATCCTTTCATTTAATTGTGGGTTTTTTTTAATGTCTTCTAGTTTCATCTATATCAGAAATGTTAATATAAATATAGGCAGTATTTCTTATAGTGTCTCATTTTCCCCTCCTTCCCCCTTCCCCCCGCAGATGGCAGGTCGACCAATACATGTTAAATATGTTAGGGTATAAATTAAATACAATATATGTATACATGACCAAACAGTTGTTTTGCTGTACAGAATCAGACTTTGAAATAGTGTACAATTAGCCTGTGAAGGAAATCCAAAATGCAGGCGGACAAAATTAGAGGGACTGGAAATTCTATTTAGTGGTTCATAATCATCTCCTAGAGTTCTTTTGCTGGGTGTAGCTAGTTCAGTTCATTACTGCTCTATTGGAACTGATTTGTTCATCTCATTGTTGAAAATGGCCACATCCATCAGAAATTATCATCTTATAGTATTGTTGTTGAAGTATACGACGATCTCCTGATCTTGCTCATTTCACTCAGCATCAGTTCATGTAAGTCACTCCAGGCCTCTCTGAAATCATCCCATTGGTAATTTTTTACAGAACAATAATATTTCATGATATTCATATACCGCAGTTTATTCAGCCAATCTCCAATTGATGGGCAGCCATGTAGTTTCCAGTTTCTGGCCACCACAAACATTCTTGCACATACAGGTCCCTTTAAGGGTAAAGGACTTTTGAACTTCTGGTTCCTTCCCAAGACTCAACCTAATATGTTATACATAAAAAGCAATCAATAAATGTTTGTTTCTCATAATATGGAAAAAAAGGAGTCAAGTTAGCCTTTCCTATGTATACCAGATGCTCTAATAATTCCATCTACTCTGCCTTTTGGTATTCCTTTTCTATTATAAACCAACCCATCCCCTGTTAGGATTACAAGGTGATAACTCAGGTTGTCTAATCAATTCTCTAGCTCAGAATTCACATCTTTGGTTCAGGCCTTTGAAAGGAGTTTGCACCTTTGGACTTCTGGGGGGGAGTTTACATGTTTAAAGGAGTTTGCACCTTTAAGAGGAGCAAGTTCATTGGTTGAAGTATTTCCCAAAGGCCCCTGAGTTCTCATGGGCCCTTTCTCTGCTTACAATGTATATGCTAAGCAATGGGGCTGCAAAAAAGAAAAGTAAAACCTCTCCACTTTTAAAGCTACTTTTACATTTTTCTCCTGGTCTCCAGGACTCTTTCCTCAATGCCTCTTACATCTGACTTTTCCCAGTGTAGTTTCGTATAGAGTATAAACTTCTTCGGTGCAGGGAATATCTCAGCTTTTCTGCTTTCCCTAATACCTCGATAGGATAAAAGAAGACAACATTGGGCCTGTTCAAGCAGTCTGGATTGGGGAAGGACAAGAGTTGGAGGAGATTCAGAGCCAGGATCGAGGAAGAAGAGGATTTGAGATTCTTCCTTCGCTCTGGCTGAAGGCTCCAGAAGCCTCCCAAGAAACCTGCTCACAGAGGAAAAAGATTTTTACAGAAAAGAGATCTCCTCCCAGAGAAGGATTATAATTTAGAGACAACAGAATTTAACAATCTCCAAAATCCTTGAACTTGTCTTTCAACTTTGTTCCTACTTCTTTCAATCACTTGTCTTTCCCCCTGATGTTATTACATATCTTTGCAATTTTCTCCAATCAAGGGTGCTTCTTTACCTATTCTCTCAACTTTCAGTTTTAGAAAAAGGGACCTTGGTCTTAACTGCTGCTCCCAAGTTGTTGTTCTACAATTGTATTACATATATCAACAAACTTGTATTAAATGCTTACAATGTATATGCTAAGCAATGGGGCTGCAAAAAAGAAAAGTAATACCTCTCCACTTTTAAAGCTACTTTTACATTTTTCTCCTGGTCTCCAGGACTCTTTCCTCAATGCCTCTTACATCTGACTTTTTTTTCCCAGTGTAGTTTCGTATAGAGTATAAACTTCTTCGGTGCAGGGAATATCTCAGCTTTTCTGCTTTCCCTAATACCTCGAACATGATAGGTATTTAATAAAAGCTTGTTGATAAATTGATTCTCAGCAGCCTCAATTATCATATCATTGACAGTTTTCCATTAATATTTATTTTCACCAATCCAAATTCTTCCTTTCCCTTCCTCTGATATATGCAGTCATGTAAAACATTTCCATATTAATCATTTTGTAAAAGAAAACTCAAAAAAAAAAAAAAAGAAAAAGAAAAGAAAGTAAAAATACTATGCTTTAGTCTGTATTCAGATGCTATCAGTTTTTCTTGGAAGCTAGATAGCATTTTTTATCATGAGTGTTTTGCAATTATTTTAGATTATTGTATTGCTGAAAGTAGCTAAGTTACTCACAGTTTGTTTATCATACAATATTGTTATTGCTTGGACTATATTTTCCTGGTTCTGCTCACTTCATTCTGCATCAGTTCATCTAAGTTTTTTCAGGTTTTTCTGTAATCATCCAGCTTGTCATTTCTTATAGCTCAATAGTATTCCATTACATTCATATGCCACAACTTTTTTAGCCATTTCTCAATTAATGGACATCCCCTCAATTTCCAATGCTTTACCATCACAAACAAACAAACAAACAAACAAACAAAACCCAACAAAAAACAACAACAACAACAAAAAAACTTTGCCATAAATATTTTTATACAATTAGATTGTTTCCTGCTCTACAAAAGCAATCTCTCACTGACATGAACTGATGCTAAGCAGAACGAGGAAATCATAGTATATGGCAACAATAAGATTATATGATGATCAATTCTGATAGACATGGCTCTTTTCAACAATGAAATGACTGAGGCCAGTTCCAATGACCTTGTGAAGAGAGCCATATACACTCAGAAGATTGGGAACTGAGTGTAGATCACAACATAACATTTTTACTTTTTGTTGTTATTTGCTTACATTTTGTTTTCTTTAGCATTTTTTCCCTTTTTGATCTGATTTTTCTTGTGCAGTAAGATAATTATATAAATATGTATACATATATTGGATTTAACATATATTTTTAACATGTTTAACATTTATTGGTTTACCATCTGGGGAAGGGAGAAGGGGAAGGTAGGAAAATTTGGAACACCGAGTTTTGCAGGGGACAATGTTGAAAAATTATCCATGCATATGTTTTGTTTGTTTGTTTGTTTTTATATAGCTTTTTATTTATAAGATTGGGAATTCTATGTAGTGGTTCATAGTCATCTCCCAGAGTTCTTTCGCTGGGTGTAGCTGGTTTAGTTCATTACTGCTCTATTGGAACTGATTTGGTTCATCTCATTATTGAAGAGGGCCACATTCATTAGAATTGATCATCATATAGTACTGTTGTTGAAGTATATAATGATCTCCTGGTCCTGCTCATTTCACTCAACATTAGTTCATGTAAGTCTTCCCAGGCCTTTCCAAAATCATCCTGTTGCTCATTTCTTACAGAACAATAACATTCCATGATATTCATATACCACAGTTTATTCAGCCATTCTCAAATTGATAGGCATCCATTCCGTTTCCAGTTTCTGGCCACTACAAAGAGGGCTGCCACAAACATTTTTCGTGCATATGTTTTGAAAATAAAAATCTTTAATTAAAAAAAAAAACTCTTTGGGATACAGATGTAGTTGTGGTATTGCAGAATTAAAGGGTATGTATAGTTTTATAAGCCTTTGAATATAGTTCCAAATTGCCTTCCAGAATACTTGAATTAGTTCATAACTCCACCAATACTTCACTAGTGTCCTAGTTTTCCCAAATCCCTACAAACATTTACCATTTTCCTCTTCTGTTATATTAGACAATCTGATAAGTATGAGATATATTATTTTGAATTGTTTCAATTTGCATTTCTCTAATCAATAGTGATTTAGATGATTTTTATATGACTAGAGATAGCTTTGATTTCTTCATTTGAAAACTTCCTGGGTTATATCTTTTGATCACTTGTCAATTAAGGAATGACTTGAATTTTTATCAATTTGATCTAGGCCTATTTTAGAAATGAGGCCTTTATCAGAGATACTTGCTATAAAAACTTTCCTCCAGTATCCTATTTTTTCCTTTTAATTTTGATTGCATTAATTTTATTTATGCAGAGTTTTTTTATTTAACATAATAAAAATGGACTATTTTGCATATTGTGATGCTCTCTATTTCATTTTTGGTTTTAATTTTTTTTCCTTTCCATGATCTGACAGTAAACTATTCTATGCTCCCCTAATGTACTAATGATGTCACCCTTTATGTGTACATCACATACCCATTTTGACCTTATCTTGGTATATAGTGTGAGATGTTAGTCCATACCTAGTTTCTTTCATACAATTTCCAATTTTTCCAACAGTTTTTGGTCAAGTAGTGAGTTTTTAATCCTAAAAGCTTAGAACTTTGGGTTATTAAATATTAAATTATTCTGGTCATTCACTACAATATATGGTGTACCTAATTTATTCACCTATCCTATCACTTTATTTTTTAGCCAAACCAACTTATTTTTTTTTGATAATTTCTACTTTATAATACAATTTGAGAATTGGCAGAGCTAAGCCACTTTCCTTCACACTTTTACCCTCTTTAATTCCCTTGATATTCTTGACCTTTTGATCTTCTAAATGAACTTTATTATTTTTTCTAGCTCTATAAAATAATTTTTGGTAATTTGAATGATATGGCACTGAATACATAGATGAATTTAGATAGAACAGTAATTTTTATTATCTTGACTCAGTTGACCCCATGAGCAATTACTATTTGTCCAATTTTACTTGTGTGAAAGTGTTTCATGATTGTGTTCATGTAATTCCTGAATTTGTCTTGACAGGTGGACTCCTAAATATTTTGTATGGTTTACAGTTATTTAAATGGAATTTCTCTAACTTACTTCTGGATATTATTGGTAATATAAATGCTGATGATTTGTGTAGGTTTATTTTATATCCTGAACTTTGCCATAATTTTTAATTATTCCAAGTAGTTTTTTTACATGGTTCTCTAAGAATACCATCATATTATCTGTAAAGAGTGACAGTTTTAATTCCTTCAGTTTCTTTTCTTTTCTTGTTGCTATAACTAACATTTCTAATACAATATTGGACAACAATGATGATAATGGGCATACTTGCTTTATCCTGATCATATTGGGAAGGTTTCTATCTTTTCCCAATTGCAAATAGCCCTTGCTAATGGTTTTAGATAGATACCACTTATTTTTTAAACATATATTCATTTATTGCAAGGCAATGAGATTAAGTACATCCCTGGAGTCACATAGATAGTAAATATTAAGTGTTTTAAGCCAAATTTGAACTCATCCTCCTGACTTTAGGAACAGTGTTCTATCCATTATGCCATCTGCCCTTACTACTTATCTTTTTTTTCCCCTGAGGCAATTGGGGTTAAGTGACTTGCCAGAGTCACATAGCTAGGAAGTGTTAAGTGCCTGAGGTCAGATTTGAACTCAGGTCCTCCTGACTTCAGGGCTGGTGTTCTCTCCACTGTGCCACCTAACTGCCCCATTAATTATCATTTTAAGGAAAGCTCCATTTATTCCGATGCTCTCTATTACAAAAATAGTAGTAGTAGTAGTTGTTGTTGTTGTTGATGATGTTTCTTGATAATGTCTTTAAATATGATGTACAGGTTCATTTTTTTTTTTAATCATTGTCTTCAGGTTTAATAATCTTTAAGTTCTCTCTCCTCAATTTATTTTCCAGGTCAGTTATTTTTTAATTAGATATTTTCATTTTTTCCTATTATTTCATTTTTTTAATTTTAATTGTTTGATTCTTGATGTCTCATGGATTTATTAGTTTCTAATTACCTAGTTCTTATTTTTAAGTATAGATTTTCTTCATTCAGTTTTGGTACTTTTTTCCAATTTTATCAATTCTACTTTTTAAGGGATTGTTTTCTTCTGTCAAATTTCTTTCCATCTTTTCCCCTTTCCCCCCACAACCAATCTTTTGACTTTTTTCATAATTCTCTTATATTACTCTCGTTTCTTTTCTTAATTTCTATCATATCTGTCTTATTTATTTTTAAAATCCTTCTGATCTTTTCCAGGATTTCTTTTGGGGCCTGAAACCAATCCACATTTTCCTTTGAGCCTTCACTGTAGTCATTCCAGTTTGATGCATTCAATTGACTAAGTTTGTTTTGATCTTCCCTGTCACCATTGTAACTTTTTATGATCAGTTAATTGTTGTTTTTTTTTTAATCATTTTTGTAGCCCATTATGGATCTTTTAAAGATGTTTTTTGATCCTGGCATAGGGGATACTACCTCAAGCTTCTTATGCTGGGAACTTGGACTTTAGCTATTAGTCTGCTGTACTGAGGCTTCAAGGTTTCACAACTAGCCTACACATAGGCTTTGTGCATCCTGCTGCTTTCTGGGGTATAGCCAACCACTGGCTTATTTGGACACCAGCTGCACTGGATTGAACTTTCCTTTTACCCAAATCAAACACACTTTGACTGCCAGCTTTCCAAGTTGTCTGGGAATAGAAAATTGCTTTACCCCATCTTTTTGCTAGTTCTGCTGCCTCAGAATTCATTTTGAGGCATTATTTTATAGTTGTTTCTAAGTGAGTGTGGAAAAGTTCAGGTAGGTTTCCTAGCTTATTATGCTTTCTTCTTGGCGCTGTCTATTTTTGTACACTGTTGACAATTTTAATACTTTTGTCATTCAGATCTTCAATCAGATTCATTCCAATGTCTTTCTTTTCCACTCCACTTTAGTCATTTTTCACCATATTGTTGTATAGCTTCCAAAGGAAAAATATATATTTCTCTGTGCCTATAGATAACTCTCGTCCCAACTGTTGGCAGCTATGTAAGCATCAACACTAACCAATCATTCCATGTGATAATAGAAATATTAGAGGGACAATTAGTTTCCCCCTTATTTATCTCTGTTATTCAATGACTATGTGTAAGGTACTACATAGATCTCTTTTCTATATCTCCCCAAACTCTGAGTTGTCTTTCTTCCTGGTAAAATGACTATGATCTTTAGGGCTATAATTTTAGGGAGTAAGAGCCTGAAGACACATCAAGAAATACAAAGATAATAAAGAAAAAAAAGCACTATTAAAACACTTTATAATCATAGTATTACAACAACACATATCAATTGTTTTAAACCAGTCATTTTTTCTATTTGAAATCATATCATACTAAAAGCATTTAGAACCTTGTTTACATAATGATTTTGGGAGAATTTCTTTGTCTATCTTAGTTTCTGGAAGAATAGGTCCAGCCAAACAGCTGAGGCATAGGCTTTCTAATTTAATACATTGGACTATCTTGGCATTTCTGAGATGGTTCCCAGCAGACGTAGGAGATAAAGAAATAGGGGGTAACCCATAACACTGGTTTTCTTTTTGTTTCTTATAAATAAATCACCACTTTCACTGTCTATGCCTAGGTGCAAAGGATATACAAGAATGTACTCTTTGAATCCCTGGTTTCTTTCAAAATTTAGCTCAATAGAACCAAGAGATCATTGTACAACACAACAAGATTATATGAAAATCAATTTTGATGGAGGTGGCTCTTTTCAATGATGAGATGACTGAGATCAGTTCCAATGATCTTGTAATGAAAAGAGCTATCTACCGGCAGAGAAAGGATTGTGGGAATTGAGCATGGATCACAACATAGCATTTTCACTTTTTTTTGTTGTTTGCTTGCATTTTGTTTTCTTTCTCATTTTTTCCCCTCTTGGATCTGATTTTTCTTGGGTAGCACAATAATGGTATAAATATGTATACATATATTGGATTTAATATATTTTAAAACATATTTAGTATAGATTGGATTACTTGCCATCTAGGTGAGTGGGGAAGGAAAGGGGGAAAATTTGTAACACAAGGTTTTGCAAAGGTCATCATTGAAAAATTATCCATGTATATGTTTTGAAAATAAAAACCTATAATTAAAAACAAAAAGACTTAGTTCAAATGTTACTTATTATGTTAAGCCTTTTCCTGGTCCTCTTACAGCTTGTGCTCCTACCTCCACTCACATTTGCCTTTTATCTACTTTGTTTGTAGATTTGTGTGTGTGTGTGTGTGTATGTGTATGCATACATATGCATACACACACACACACACACACACACACACACACATATATATATATTAGAATGTTGTTTCCCTAATAAGGGAATTTTTTAATGCTAATAAGCATAATATTTCTTCAAGGATAAGTAGTTACAATTTTTTCTTTGTTTTCTCAATTTTGTTATCCATTCAAGCAATAAAAACATTAAATAGTAAAATATAACCAGCAAATCCCAGAGTGGGTGATATACTAGTAACTGGTTTTTTTAATAATAGCTTTTTATTTTCAAAATACATGCAAAGATAACTTTTCAACATTCAACTTTGCAAAACTTTGTGTTTCAAATTTCTCCTTCCCTTCCTCCATCCCCTTCCCTAGACAGCAACTAATTCAATATATGTTAAATATGTCCAATTCTTCTATTTGTATTTCCACATTTATCATGCTGTACAAGAAAAATCAGATAAAAATGAGAGAAAACAAAAAACAAGCAAACAATTAAAAAAGGTGAAAAAACTATGTCGTGATACACATTCAGTCCCTTCTGTTCCGAATTTTTCTCCTCCTTCCCTCCACCCTCTCCCCTAGATGGCAGGCATTCCCATACGTATTAAATATCTTATAGTATATCCTAGGTACAATATATATGTGCAGAAACGAATTTTGTTGTTACAAAGGAAGAATTGGATTCGGAAGGTAAAAATAACTGGGGAGAAAAACAAAAAATGCTAACAGTTTACACTCATTTCCCAGTGTTCCTTTTCTGGGTGTAGCTGATTCTGTCCATCATTGATCAATTGGAATTGGATTAGCTCTTCTCTATGTTGAAGATATCCACTTCCATCAGAATATATCCTCATATAGTATCATTGATGAAGTGTATAATGATCTCCTAGTTCTGCTCATTTCACTCAGCATCAGTTCATGTAAGTCTCTCCAAGCCTCTCTGTATTCATCCTGTTGGTCATTTCTTACAGAACAATAATATTCCATAACATTCATATACTATAATTTGCCCAACCATTCTCTAATTGATGAGCATCCATTCATTTTCCAGTTTCTAGCCACTACAAAAAGGGCTGCCACAAACATTTTGGCACATATAGGTCCCTTTGCCTCCTTGGGATATAAGCCCAGTAGTAGCACTGCTGGCTCAAAGGGTATGCACAGTTTGATAACTTTTTGGGCATAATTCCAGATTGCTCTCCAGAATGGTTGGATTCTTTCACAACTCCACCAACAATGCATCAGTGTCCCAGTTTTCCCACATCCCCTCCAACATTCATTATTATTTGTTCCTGTCATTAAGATGACAGCCAAACTGTGTAGTGGTATCTCAGAGTTGTCTTAATTTGCAATTCTCTGATCAATAGAGATGTGGAACACTCTTTCATATGAGTGGAAATAGTGTCAATTTCATCATCTGAAAATTGTCTGTGCATATCCTTTGACCATTTATCAATTGGAGAATGGCTTGATTTCTTATAAATTAAAGTCAATTCTCTGTATATTTTGGAGATGAGGCCTTTATCAGAACCTTTAACTGTAAAAATGTTTTCCCAATTTGTTACTTCCCTTCTAATCTTTTTTGCATTAGTTTTGTTTGTACAAAACCTTTTTAATTTGATGTAATCAAAATTTTCTATTTTGTGATCAATAATGATCTCTAGTTCTCCTTTGGTCACAAATTCTTTCCTCTTCCACAAGTCTGAGAGGTAAATTATGCTATGTTCCTCTAATTTATTTATGATCTTGTTCTTTATGCCTAAATCATGGACCCATTTTGATCTTATCTTAGTATGTGGTGTTAAGTATGGGTCCATGCCTAGTTTCTGCCATACTAATTTCTAGTTTTCCCAGCAGTTTTTGTCAAATAATGAATTCTTATCCCAAAAGTTGGGATCTTTGGGTTTGTCAAGCACTAGATTGCTATTTTTATTCACTATCTTGCCCTGTGAACTTAACCTATTCCACTGATCAACTAGTCTATTTCTTAGCCAATACCAAATGTTTTTGGTGACTGCTGCTTTATAATATAGTTCTAGATCAGGTACAGCTAGGCCACCTTCATTTGATTTTTTTTTTTCATTACCTCCCTTGAAATTCTGGACTTTTTGTTCTTTCATATGAATATTGTTGTTATTTTTTCTAGGTTATTAAAATAGTTTCTTGGGAGTCTAATTGGTATAGCACTAAATAAATAGATTAGTTTAGGGAGTATTGTCATCTTGATTGTATTTGCTCAGCCTATCCAAAAGCACTTAATGTCTTTCCAATTATTTAAATCTGACTTTATTTTTGTGGCAAATGTTTTGTAATTTTGCTCATATAATTCCTTACTTTCCTTTGGTAGATATGTTCCGAAATATTTTATACTATCGACCATTATTGTGAATGGAATTTCTCATTGTATCTCTTGGTATTGGATTGTGTTGGTAATGTATAAAAACACTGAGGATTTATGTGGATTTATTTTGTATCCTGCAACTTTGCTAAAGTTTTGAATTATTTCTAATAGCTTTTTAGCAGAGTCTTTGGGGTTCTCTAAGTATACCATCATATCATCTGCAAAGAGTAATAGTTTGATTTCCTCATTACCTACTCTAATTCCTTGAATCTCTCTCTCGGCTCTTATTGCCGAAGCTAGTGTTTCGAGTACAATATTGAATAGTAATGGTGATAGTGGGCAACCTTGTTACACTCCTGATCTTACTGGGAAAGGTTCCAGTTTATCACCATTACATATGATGTTTACTGATGGTTTTAAATATATGTTCCTTATTATTTTAAGGAATAATTTATTCCTATACTCTCAAGTGTTTTTAGTAGGAATGGATGTTGGATTTTATCAAATGCTTTTTCTGCATCTATTGAGATGATCATATAGTTTTTGTTAATTTGGTTATTGATATAGTCGATTAGGCTAATAGTTTTCCTAATATTGAACCAGCCCTGCATTCCTGGTATAAATCCCACTTGGTCATAGTGTATTATCCTGGGGATGATTTTCTGTAGTCTTTTTGCTAATATTTTATTTAAGATTTTAGCATCAATATTCATTAGGGAGATTGGTCTATAATTTTCTTTCTCTGTTTTCAGCCTACCTGGTTTAGGTATTAGTACCATGTCTGTGTCATAAAAGGAATTTGGTAGGACTCTTTCAATCCCTATTTTTTCAAATAGTTTATATAGCATTGGAGTTAGTTGTTCTTGAAATGTTTGGTAGAATTCACATGTAAATCTATCTGGTCTTGGGGATTTTTTCTTAGGGAGTTGGTTAATAGCTTGTTCTATTTCTTTTTCTGAAATGGGGCTATTTAAACTATTTACTTCTTCCTCTGTTAATCTGGGCAAGCTATATTTTTGAAGCTATTCTTCCATTTCATTTAAGCTATCGAATTTATTGGCATAAAGTTGGGCAAAGTAGCTCCTAACTATTGTTCTAATTTCCTCTTCATTAGTGGTGAGTTTTCCCTTTTCATTTTTAAGACTATCAATTTGCTTTTCTTCTTTCCTTTTTTTAATCAGATTTATGAAGAGTTTGTCTATTTTGTTGTTTTTTTCATAGAATCAATTCTTAGTTGTAGTAGTTTATTCTTTACCTCCAATGTTTACACCTTCTCTGCTGTTCCTGGCTTGCTGCCAAGACGGAATATCCACACTGGGTAAAGGTCGTTTTGCAGAAACAGAAGAGATCGCACCCCTTCCTCCTCGGGTCTGAGCAGTGTCAGCTGCCTGCCTCCCTCTCACTGCTTGCCCTCAGCCTGCTCCCAATCTGTTCGTTCCCTCCCCCAAGCAAACACAGACCTTTTCTGGTGAATTTCAAGGATGTCTTCTGTTGGTGATTATTTGTGGGGGTTTTTTTCTGGTCAAGCATTAATTCCGAGGCTTGTCACGAAGTAAATTCTGAGAGAAAACGTGGAACTCAAGCAGCTGCCTCCTCTCCACCATCTTGGCCTGGAAGTAAGTTCTGCTTTTAGGGCAAGGGAAGTTTTCTAAGCTTTCTTTATAAGTTGCAGTGGCTGTGCTGGGTCAGTGCTGACTCATTCTTGGTGCTGGGTGGGCAGGCCAGGTCCCATGAGATTCTGGAGTTTTGGGGTTCACTATTTACCTTTTGTGTTTGTGTTGGATGTCTTATAATTTCTCTGCTGATCTACTGGCTTGCAACTGATAAGGCTTAGATTTAGGGAACCAAAATGAGATTAGGATTTCTGGTGGTCAGGGAGTTAAATGATAAGGTGTAGTGGCAGATTTGGGGTTCAGGGAACCAAATGGAGAGGTTTGGCTCCCCTGCAACCCTTTGGGATTCGGCACAAATGTAGGGAGTTTTGGGGACTCCTTTCTGGCAGCACAGAGGTTCTCTGTAAAGGAATTTACAAACCCCAAAACCGAGACTGATAAAAGAGTTTATTATGGGGATTGGAAGTAAGGTTAGAAATCCTAACTGAGAGGCATAAAGTCTAGGTTAGGAAATAGGTGAGGATAAGAGAGGATGGCACTGGAAAGAATATTCCAGTGGACAGAGCTTCCTTGGCATCCCAAACATGGCATAGCTGGCATGTTTGGCACCTCGGC
Organism: Sminthopsis crassicaudata; assembly: GCF_048593235.1. Classification (NCBI taxonomy): domain Eukaryota; kingdom Metazoa; phylum Chordata; class Mammalia; order Dasyuromorphia; family Dasyuridae; genus Sminthopsis; species Sminthopsis crassicaudata. The sequence goes on along the minus strand of NC_133620.1, from coordinate 237,883,738 downwards.
AAAGAGAGGGTTTTAGTTTGACTCTTTTATATTGAATTTCTTAGGGGGGGCTCGGTCAGCTCAAGTTGGCCAAGAGTTGGGGGTTGCTCTTGATGGGCGTAGTACAGGTTGAATTGAATTGAAAATGGAAGATCTACATTTGAATAGTGTTAGAATTCTCTAGCTGAAGACTCAATCATCCCCATCCAGTTAAACCACTTTATTTGATTCCCTGGGGTGGTCTCTCACTGAGGCAAGGTTAAAGGAGATTTTCTCCTTCAAGGATATTTTAGCGTTTCAGGGGCCCCTTCTTCACAACCAGGGCAGAGTGGCCAACACTGCTATAGGTTCCTATAGATCCCTCTCCATAGATTCTACACCCCAAGGAGTCTATTTTATATATCTGTAAAAGTTCTTGTGCAAAAAAGGGTTGGGAGTAGAAAAAGTTTTAAGAAGCTCTGAGTCTATCACCTATAAGGTTATATATAAAATCTTCCATTTAACATGACAAGTCTTTTTCATTCTTTCAAGTCTTTTTACACCTCCCTCATAGACTCTCTTTGCTCCAATAACATAGTAAGGATTCTCCTCCTTGCTCTAAAATGATTTTTCACTGGCTATTCCTCATGCTTAGAATTCTGTTCTTCTTCATTTCTATCACTTAGCTGCTCTGCCTTTCTATAAGTATCTACTAAAATCCTATCTTCTGCAAGAAACCTTTCCCAATCCCCTTTAATACTTATCTTGATTATCTTCAATTTGTCCTGTAAGAAGCCTATTTGTACATAATTGTTTCTATGTTATCTCCTTATTAGGGTGTTGTTGTGACCCTGGATTTCTTAGAATCAGCCAGAGTCAGGATAAGCAAAGGTCTTTATTCCTGGTATTTGGGGGTCGCAGTCAGGGGAGTAGATCTAACAATCTCCACACCTCCTTCCTCTCTTTCCACTGCCAAGAGAATGAATCTCCTCCTCCTACTCCACCCACTTATCTCACTTCCCCTTCTTTGTCCACACCCACCAATCTAGCCAGCACAGATTAGTTAAGTAGGGTCAACCTCCAAAGATGTTAATAGAAAATTGTCCAATTGGTAATTAGCCTCACGTGCCAAGTTACCTTGCATCTGTTCATTTGTAGCCTTTTACAGGGTGTGAATCTCTTGAAAGTCTTTTGTATCCTTACCACTTAATATCATGTAGCAAATATACTTTAAATGTTTATTTTATCTTGTGTGATTCTTTTCCAAGTCTTTCCATAAATCTGATTCCTTAGTTCATTTGAAACTTTGTGGATAAAGTGCTATACTTGCACTAGAGGGATCTTTGAAGTTACAACTAGAGAAAATGCCAACTCTTTGTTTGATACATTTGCATCATCTGTGGAAAGGATTGGAATATTCCAATGAAGAGGAAAATTCACTTCTTTAAAATTTGTGAAACAAGGGAAGTATTTCTGGTTTTTAGTAAAGAAAACAAACTCCAGAAAAAAAATGTTTGGAGAATTTTTGCAGTGAAGAATAGATAGCTACGAAACCAGTCTTATTTAGCAAAGGGACTGAGACGAAGTATATAACATATTCCTTTTTTCTTCTGCTGTCAATCAAAGCAATCAATTTCTCAAGATGAGTTGGCTTCTAATGATTTCCTGGAATCTTTTCTATTAAATGATATGTACACAATTATATACTTGAAATGTAGTTAAAGGGAAGATATGAGATAATTGTTTTGAGTTTGTTGTTGGGGTTTTTTCTTTTTGTTTTTGCCATTAATCCTTTGCCTTAATATTTATATTTAACATTTACTTCCTGTTTAGCTGGTTTTAGATTTCTGTGGTTCCAGCAAATTGTTTCCTTTCTTGGTTTCTCTTCCTCTTTCTTCCTTCTCCTAGTTCATTCTTCATAATTTATGGTAGTAGTTTCTCCCTAAAGCATCTCATCTCACACTTCAACAACGATATTGTAAGTAGTTTATTCTTTACCTCCAATGTTTACACCTTCTCTGCTGTTCCTGGCTTGCTGAAGTGGATATCTTCAACAAAGAGAAGATCCAATTCAGTTCCAGTTGATCAATGATGGACAGAAACAGCTACACCCAGAGAAGGAACACTGGAAAAGGAGTGTAAAATGTTTGCACTATTGTCTTTCTACTCAGGTTACTTATACCTTTGGAATCCCATTCTTACCGTGCAACAAGAAATTTCGTTTTACACACATATATTGTATCTAGGATATACTGTAACACATTTATTATATATGGAATTGCCTGTCATCTAGGGGAGGGAGGGGAAAACTTGGAAAAGTGAATACAAGGGATAATGTTGTAAAAAAAATTACCCATGCATATGTACTGTCAAAAAATTATAATTATAAAATTAATAAATTTTTTAAAAAGTATCTCATCTCCTCATCTGAATTTGGCTTTTTTGCCTAATTCCAGGAAGATGTTTGTTAGAAATAACATTGATATTCTTCTTCATTCTTCATTTTACAAAAGCAATTTCTGTAGGTTATAAAGGATTTTCTGAACTTTTAAAGTTGCCACTTTGATATATTGGGAAACAAATCTAGTTTTCAAATGAAACTTATTTCTCTCTCTCTTTTTCCCCATAAAAACATTTAGCACATTGGATGAACATATTTTCCCCAAACTGAAAACTTATTGCTTCAGAAGAACCACAATAATAACAGCTACATATAAATAGCAGGTTACAAGTTAAAAATATTTTCCTACAAATTGAAAAATTACTTCAGAAGAACCATAATGATAATAGCTACACATATATAGCAATTTACAAGTTAAAAATATTTTCCTATAAATTATTAAGAAGCCTTTCAAGCAATTCAGATATCAAAATGCGAATTTGACAGTTAAATCAACTGAGGCTGAGCAGATGAATTACCTGACCAAGATCATTCAGTTAATGGAGAGTCATTGCACTGTGCTATGGTAATTCTGATAAAAGTCTTATCAAAGCAATGTCTATTTAAAAAACCTTTTCTATGTTTTTATATTTAAACATTATTCTTAAATCAGCTATGGAAAATGAAGAAAAACTAAGAATAATACTTCTTTTAAGTTCAAGTTTTTTGTTTTTTGTTTGTTTTTTAAGGGAAGGGAAGTAAGCAAACAGAAATGCAACATTCGTACTCTGGCTTTTATAAAGACAAATAAATTTGAAAGTAGGCCACCAACTTCATATAAAAATCTAACAAAATCAGAATTTCAAATACAGATACATTGTATCTGTGCAGTCACGTGTGTGTGTGTGTGTGTGTATGTGTGATGTATGTCTGTCTAGGGGCAGTTTTTTAGATGTTCTGGACAAGTTAAACAATGGAGCATTTAATAAACTTCAGGAGAAGCCTCCTTTCAGGAGAATAGGAAGGGCCTCTCTGACTTCGCATTCAACTGATAGACCTCAACTTGTTGGCCCAGCTAGAAGAAAAACAAACAAAAATCTAAAACTGGTCAGTTCTGCTGAACGGCATTGATATACTGTACTTAATTACTATGACAGGATACTGTGCCTCCCTTCTCTTTCCCACAACATTTTTGGTTTCCTTCCCAGAAACACTGACTTCTTTCTTTAAGCACATAAAGTTTTAGAGTTGGAGGACACTTGCTTTCTTGAAGTGGAAACTCAATAAAATGAGGAGGAAACTTTTTCACAGTAGGAAACGCAGACTGGTTCTGTGGGTTTCTCCTTTTTTCTCTAACAATATTGTCTAAAAACCTGAGTTCCACTTCGGCCCTTGTGGCTTACTCCTACCAAGGGAGACAGATCAATGATGTGTCTCTGGGCAAGTCACTTAATCTCTCCGTAAAATGAGGGCGATGGGATTGAATGACTGTTAAAATCTCTTCCAGCTCCGAATCTGTGATCCTATAAAACTCAACGGTGACAATTGCCGAACATCGAGCTAGAAAAGAGGGGCCACCTTCTTCCCACTCCTGAGCTCCTTCAAATCATTCATGCTCACAGCCTGTTGTGCCTATCTATCAGATGAAGATCTAGGGCTTTGGAGAACAGAGGCTCAGAAATGAGGTTGTGGAACTTCGGGAGAGGACAGGGCAGGCTAGCACTCCAGCTTGGGAGACTGAAGGGGGAGCCAAGGAGTGTGGACGCGCGGTCGCTCTCCATGAATGCCAGCTCCCCACACTCTCAGAAAGGAGCGCGCGCCTGCCTTTCCTCCACTCCACCCCCACCCCGCTCCGTGCGCGTCCTCTTTTCTACTCATTCCCCGAAAGTGACGCGCGCCCTTCTTTCCCTCCCCCAAACCCGGAGCTGCGCGCGTCCTCCATCCCACCCCTAGCCCGCGGCGCCGGCGCCGGCGCCCCCGCCTCCTCGGGCTCTCCATACGGGTGACGTGAGCCGAGGCCGAGTTCCTCCCTCGGACTCTGTTCTGAGCTGCGGGCGGAGGGAGGGAAGAAAGAGGCGGAGACGGGGATCAGCTGCGTTGGGAGCAGGAAGTTGAGCAGGACCGGGAGCCGCCACCGCCACCGCCGCCACCGCCGCCACCGCCGCCACCGCCGCCGTCGTCAGCGCCTGGAATCCTGCGCCAGCACCCTGTCCTTCTTTCCTCTGGGCAGCCCCTCGGTCCTTCCTTCCTTTTTTTCTTTCCTCCCGGTCCGCCGCTGCCGCGGCTAACCTGCCTCCCAGTCCAGGTGAGTGATGGGGGGAGTGTCCATACAGAGGGGTTACCCAAAGAGGGTTTGGGCTCCCGTTGTCTCCTTGGTCGGGGGCTGCTGTAGGACAGCATCGGGCCTCTCTGTTTGTCCCACGAGCCCCCCACTCTCTGACCTGAAGTTGGAGCAGCTGCAGCATTGTCCTCTGCATCTGCAGGGAGTGCGGTGGGGGTGTTAGGGTCTCCCCGGGAAAGGTGAGGTGTCACTGCCAAGACTCTCCTCCTTATCCTCGCTCTCTAGAAGGAGAGAAAAGGGAGAAAGAAAAGGGCTTTGGCAGGGACGTGGGGCAGTCGGCTCGCTCTGCAGCTGTGGGTCCGGCCTGGGAAAGGGCGAGGTGCGGAAGGTGGGGAGGTGAAGACGGAGCCTGGGAGGTTCCTGCCCATTCTGCTGGAACCACCTGCGGTATCTGCCCCCAGGATTGTCCCTGATGCTCACAATAAAAGGCAGGTACTGTTTAGCAGGAGAAAAAAATAACTAAAACTTTTCTTTGGAAGTTGATTAGGTAGCACTTAATAAATTTATTTATTATTATCATTAAGAAAACTTCCTGTAATCAAGCCAAGGTAACAAACATTTATTATTAAGCTCCTACTACGTGTCAGGAGCTGTGCTTAAGTGAAGAGAATAATAGAAAAGAGCAAAAGTCTCCCTATTCTTTAAGAACTCACAATTACGTACAAACCATGTACAGACAAGATATATACAGGATAAACTGGAGATATAATCTCAAAAGGAACACACCAATAATCTTTTATTTTTGATAGAAAGATAGCTTTTTAAAAAAATAAATAGCTTAAAAATTTGCTGCCGTTTGTTTTAATAATCCATTTATTTCCGAATATATCATTCCTCTACACCCACCCATACATTCATCCATACTAGCAAATCAAAAAAGAGAAAAGAAAAATGCAGTTGAGCTTAAAACTAGCCACCATTTACCTAAGCTGTAGGCTTATGTATTTTTCTGCACTCATAGTTTCCTATCTATACCATCAATAATCAGTTTCATTTAAAAAATTTTTCTCTGATCTCCACTGAATTTTATTTTTTCATTAAATGTCTGAAAAATGCAAATAGATGTTTCTAGTAAATCTGTTACATAAATGAAACAATCAACTTTCATGAATAATAATATAATTGTGTAAATGATTAGGTAAAGGATTTTAAAAACCAAAACGATATTTAACATTACTCCAAAAAAAAAAATAGAAATTACTTCTAAAGAAAGTTTATACTCCCCGAAGAATAAAAATACCTTCTATTGCTGTGATTTTAATTTCATGGAAGTTGTAGTTCCACAACTTATTTTCCTGATGTTATATTCATTAGGGTTCTCATAATACATGTTATGGAGAAAATGTTTAAATACTAAGCCACAGGTGTTAGTGAGGAATACTACTGAAACTTACATAAGTTTTTGAAGCTGTTATGATTTGGTGATAGAGATAAAACATATCTAGTCAGAATTTATTAAGGATTTTTTTTTTTTTTTCTGGAGGAAACAAGATTTTAGCATAACTTCTTAAATAAATGTGACCTCAAGGTTTAACAAATTCCACTTGCCATAAAATGTGGATCTTGAACTGGGTTGGTAGTGGTCAGGATACAAAGGTTAACAGCAAAGCAAAGGTTTTTTTTTTTTTTTTTGCACAAATTAGCTGAATTTCAAGAGATGTCTTTCTTGGGCTGCAGTTTGGTAATTAGGAGCTGTTCAGCAACATTATCATATTTTATTCATCAAGCAGTATAAATAATCAAGTGATGGGCAATTATCAGGGGAAGAAATAATAAAAGCATTAATCCATGTTTTTTGTAGATTTATTTTTTCAAGTACTAAACTTATTTTAGATAGCTGTCACACAGAAATGTACAGGTAGAATGGTGAATAAGGATTCTTAACCTTTTTTAAATTTGAATACTGAATTTTATATAAAACCTTTTCTCCTACCCTTTGTTTCAAGTACAGTTTAGAAATTGTTAAAAGTCAGTAATTTTTTTTTGGTGTCTGGAGAGGAGGGAATTGTGATAGTCATATCAGAAAAAAAAGAAAATAATATTAATGAAACATTAAAAATAGAAAAGAGCAGAAGGATTTTTGGAAAGACATAAGCAGAATGGTTTCAAAACTAGTATTAAATGTATTATATGCTTAAAGCAATTACATAGGGAATATTTGTATTCATGTATAGAAATAATTATGTTTATTGTTATTTACCAAGTTCATAATGATAAAAAAGAAAATATAAAAACAATCATATATGAAAATATTTCTTTTGGAATATGCTGTTTTCATTATTTTCAAGATAACATAAAATAATTTATATCAGATATTTCATTGGATTATATTTTATTACCTATCATAAATTGACCTAAAATATGAAAAACAGTTTGAATGATAAAGTTTGTAAAGAACAGTAGTCAGGAAGTGAGAGAGGCCCATTTCATCCTGTTGTGAATGGACTTAATGTGTACTGAATATTATGTCACCTATTGTTTAGACAGTTATGCTGTATTGAAGAACCAGATTTCCATTTCCTTCAACAACTTTTAAAGATTTTGATGGATTTGAATAAATATAAGTATTGAAAACATTTAAAATTATTATCTTGAATTTATGGACCATGCCTATCTAAGACAGAAATCTTGAGTCTTGGTTACTTGGAAATTACTTGCATTTCATATCTATAAATGACTTGATTAAAATTTCTTTTCAAAAGACTAATATTTTGTAAATTATTGTTTAATTGAATTATGATACTTGAAATAATGTAGCTATAGTTTTGAATTGACCCATTAGTTATATTTTTGAATTGATCCTCTGGTGGAGGGAATTGCTTAAATTGCCTGAAGAACTAATATTGTTTTAGAGAGAGTACTTGGAGGTACATACTGACAGAGTTTCTGAATAGTTAAATTCCTGTGTTTTTTCTTTGATAACAAGTCAGTACTAAACAATCAAGCATAATATGTTCCACCATCTTTTCACAAATTATTATTGCTTAATTAAAATGGACTGTATAGATTATAGGGCATAGAATTAGATATGTTGTTTGCTGTAACCTCATCCCTGGCTTACGCAGAAGAGTGAGGCTATCAGTTTTCACTGTAGCTAAAAAGAATAGTAAGTTGCTTCTAGTTAGCACATACTGTTTTATTTTCTGTAAGAGAATAGGTTTTGCCATAAAAGTGAAATATTCTTCTTAAAACTTCTCTTTCAGAGAGGGTTTATTTTTGGTTTTGTTTACACTGCTACTTACTCTATTTAATTGTTGTGAACAATAAATAGCATAACTTTTAAAAACACTCTCCATCCCTATTTTTCTTTGTTTTTCTTAGGCAAGCAGGAACTGAAAGGGAAAACTCCTTTGTCAAAAATAGTGAATTTTCCTGTTCTTAGGAAGATGTGAGCTAACTAGTGTGCATAAAGGACCATGCATCCCTTTGAGCACCTGCATGTTTTGTATGAGTTAATGAGTGAAATGGGAGGTAGGTAGAATCAGGCAAAGGAGTAAAAAGGAAGCAAACTGGTTTGTTTTCCTCTCCCCCCCACTCTCAGGGTAGCTTTGTTATTTTGTTTAAAGCATTGTGAATTCTTAAATCACACACACACATACATATATAAATATATATACATATATATATATACATATATAAATATATATACATATATATACATATATATAATTTTTGCTACTGGTAATGGACTGAATGGAATTAAAATGAATATTTGCATTCTGTTATTGGAGTATTCAGCAGAAGAGATTTTTGAAAAGAAAGCATTTAAAATAATTTTCAATAGTAACTACACAATTTTATAGATGGCAAATGTAAGTAACAATCATTAAATTGAATTTTTCCTTATTAATATTGACATAAATGTCAACAACATTGACATAAGTAGTGACTTAAGGAAAAGTAGCAAGTCAAAATATACATCCAAACCACAGAAAACATAACTAGAAGAACCCATCTGACTCATCTGTCTTTAGAAATGTTGTAGTACCAGAGTGGAAGTTATTTGTTATTTAGAAAGCATATGTCTCAAGTGAAACCAAAACAATGTAGTGCATTCCTTCTTTGTATACTCATGATGCTACTAAGTAATGTATAGAGGAAGGCGTTATTAATTGCAAGGCAAAGATATCTTTTGTATGTGCTATATGATTACCTGATGTGTAGTCTTGCAAGTTTATCTTTGTAAAGTAGGGTGTTGGATGTGGCAGGAATTTTTATTGGCATAGGTATTTTTAAAAGCAGGTCATCAGTAGTATAGATGTACACTTGCTGTAATGTATAGAAGCTGGCCTCATACCCAGAAATACAGGGGTTCACGTCCTTACTGACACATGCTGGCTACATATGAGCCTAGGCTAATCACTTAACCTCTCCATGTTCCAGGCAACAATTATAACATCATCATTTTCTTTCTCATCCTCATCTCCTCCTTCTCCTTTTCTTCTTCTTCCTCCTCTTTTTCCTCTTTCTTCTCCTTTTCCTTTTCCTTCTTTTCCTCCTTCTCTTTCTATTTCTCCTCCTCTTCTTCCTCTTCCTTCATTTAAAAAAAAGTTTTATTGATATTTTTAGTTTTCATATCATTTTAATTTCTCACTATTTTCTGTTTTGTCTCTTAATTAGTGAATGGTATAAAAACTTTTCAAATACAAGGGATTCCCATAATCAATCATATTTCTATCTCATTTCAAAAAGAGAGGGAAATTCATAGGTTGTTTTTATAAGTTGCAGAGAAGGTACTGACCTGTCTTGGTGGGGTAAGTTTGTCATTTGGAAGTTCCCCATAGGAAAGTCAAGTTTTTCTCAATCCATCATCATTTAGCAAATATTAATGGCACATGTGGAGGCTTCAAAGAAGACAAAGATGATCTCTCTTCTCAAGTAGGATATAATCTTGTTTGAGATGAGTATAAAGACCAAGATAAGATAACTATGGTACAAGGAAGAATATGACATGGGCCATAATAGAGGCAGCAATAAAGATGCATTGCTTTTTTTTTATTTTTTTATTTAGCTAAGATCAGAAAAAAGTTTTGTGACAGGAAGGTAGATTTTGAGATGCAATTTGCAGAATGGTTAAGATTATTGACATATGGATGGGTGTAGCTGTCCAGATACAGTGAACAGCATGAACAAGGTTGGTAGGTTTGAGGAATAGTGAGTATACTAATTTGGCCAGAGCACAGAATATTTGCAAGGAAATAGTGGGAAGTAAGGACAGAAAATAGATTGAGAATTTATTTTGGGGCCAGTGTTAGGGTTTCAAAGATGCAAGCAGTTGTGAGATTTGTAATAGAGTTGGGAGAATTTACAAATCCCTCAAAGGCTTACAATTTAAATTCTGAAGATGCTTATGCTTTCAGATAGTAATGTGGGCACTTCTCATGCCAAAGTTTGCAGAGTGTTACTCTGCAATGTTAACTTCCTAATAGTACTTTATGGCAAGCTATGTGTTTGTTTTGTTTTGGTTATATTGAATTAAAACTTCAAAAATCAAGACTATCATTCTTCTGGTAATTGTATACAGCAGCTAAAAGTTTATATAATGTTATAATTTTTATTTTTAATTGGAGAGCAATAGTTGAGATAGTAGATGATTTATTTTGGACATATCAACTTTCTTGGTGAAATTGATGATCTCCTTTATTTTTGGGGAAGCATCATTTTAAAATTGAATTTTGAAAAAAATCACTTTATACTATGATGTGGCCTTACAAAAGTGAAATTTTAAAATATTTTTGTTTATCTAGCATATGCCAATATATTTGTTGATAATAATTATATTTTTCTTTATATTTAGATGTCAGTAATGAATTAGGTAAAGGGGTATGTTTACACATTTCTAATCCTGAATAGCATTCTATTGTTTTGAAGTTCTTTAATTATATGCCTCATATAATAATTGATATTAAGTAGGGCTGGACCTACCAGTCAGTGAATTAGACTGGTGATTTGAAGGTGAGCTTAAATCCTGAAAAACCTGCCTGCTCCAGATAACTCCCCTGCTAGTTTTCAGCATGCCTAAAATAGCCACTATTAGACTTACTTCATTGTTACAATATATATAATATATGTATATTATATGTATAATATATAATATGTTACAATATGTATGATAACAATGAAGTTACAATATAATATAGTATAAATACAATACATTATAAATGTATTACCTAAGGTAACTCATGAGGTAGCAGCTAGCACCATCCATTATTATGTGACTAGGGCCTTGAGAAAATAGGACATAGAACAGATAGATTTTGACACAGGCTAAGGATAAGGGAAAAGAACATGGAGTTCTGGGTAGCTCAGAAGGTTTGGGGGGGGGGTTCAAAGAGATTTAGGAGGACATTAAAAACAAAATACAATTTTGGTTAGAGTTTAGGTTCTGAGTCTACGTGGAATCTCATATATTCAATTTAGACCTTATATTTTCAGTTTTTAGAGACTGCTTTACAAGTGAATTCCTTTTCCTTCTTTTAAAAAATTACCATAATGTGGCTCTTTTCAACAATGAGATGATTGAGGCCAGTTCCAATGATCTTATAATGAAGAGATCCATCTAGACCCAAAGAGAGGATTGTGGGAACTGTGTGTGGATCACAGAATAGCATTTTCATTCTTTTTTATTGTTGTTTGCTTGCATTTTACTTTTTCACTTTTTTTTCCCTTTTTGATTTGATTTTTCTTGTGCAGCGAGATAATTGTATAAGTGTGTATGCATATATTGGATTTAACATATATTTTTACCATGTTTAACATATATTGGATTACTTGCCAACTGGGGAGGAGGTGGGGAGAAAGGGGGGAAATTGGAACACAAAATTTTGCAAGGATTAATGTTGAAAAATTATCCATGCAAATGTTTTGAAAACAAAAAGCTTTAATAAAAAAATTACCAAAGAAGGACATTTTAATCCAAAGAGCATACATAGAGAAAATATCAAGTTTGGAAGAAACTTTAAGTCATTTATTTCACTTTTTAAATAGGTTAAACTCTGAACTGAAGAATAGAAAGCGTTATGTCATCATCAGACTGTTTCTGAATGAATGTTAAAGCTTTTCTTTGACATATTTGATGTTTCTTGCAATTACTTTTAGAGATTCTTTAATTCAAAACTAAAATAATTAATAATGGGCATATCAACCTAAGTATATCATAATAATGTCAGTGGAAATAGTATGTTTGTATTCAGCTGTATTTCTAAATATTTGGTTTAATATTTGTTATTTATTTATTTTAATTAATTAATAGTGTTAACTGTGTTGTCAAAACAGTATTGTTGATGAATACTTTGGACCATTAGTAAGATTTTTCTGGTGCAGGTTAGCACATGATCTTGTCAGCTTTCATATTCTCATTTATCAACATTACTGGCATTGCTGCAAATGATTTATGACTTTTGATCTTGTATGTGTACTTTTTGTACAATTAGCATCCTATGGTTTCAATTAGATGACTGTTTTTAAGAATTTTTGATAATCTTTATAGCTTTTTGTTAGCACTATGCCTCAGACATAGGAAGCACTTAATAATAACTGCCATTTACATTGCATTTTAAAGTTTGTGAAGTGCATTACAATTATTATCTTATCTTTTATTTATAACAACCCTATGAAGTATGCTTTTATTATTTCCTTTTTACAGACAAGAAACTGAGGCAGATGGAGGTTTAGCTTGTCTTGAACTACACAGCTATTAAATTTTTGAGGCCAGGTTTGAACTCAGATTGTTTGTACTCCAGGTCCATTGTACCATCTCGGTCCCTCAAATGCTTATCTGTTCTTTAGAACCAATAATAATAGTACCTTCTGGCAGTAACTGGACTATAAACATAGACTTGTTTTACTTTATTTCTCAATGATTTGATTTCTTTATCCACTCTGTCTTTGAATGCATGGGATGACTTCTCCAGGCTCTCTTGCCAAGCTTCCCTTTCCTTTTCCCATTTCTCTTCCAGCTCTCTTGTGAGAGCCTTTTTGATTTCCTCTATGAGGTTCTTTTGTATTGAGGAGCAGCTTATATCCCTCCCAGGGGATACATCTGGGGACAGTCTGTTCCTAGTCTCCTCAGCATTTGAAGTCTGCTCCCTCTCCACACAGAAGCTGTCAATGGTTAGAGCCCTTTTGAATTTTTTGTTCATTTTGTCAGAGTAGGAATCAAAGAAAACAAACTGACAAGAGAAACAATTGGTCTGTTTTGCGGGGGATAGGGCTGGATGGTATTAATGGGCTTCCTCTACAGACTGGGGGTAGGGCAGCAGAGAGCCACTAACAGAACAGCAATGACTGTACTGAGTCTGCGCTCTGAGGCTCTGAGAACGCACCTAGTCAGTCCAGGTGGGGGTTGGGGGTGGCCGGGCTCTGAGAGACGCTGGCTTTCTGGGGTTTTAATCTTCACCTCCGGTGTTTACACCCTCTCCACCGCTCCTGGCTTGCTGCCAAGACGGAGCATCCACACTGGGTCAAAAGCCCTTTCACAGAAACGGCAGAGATCACACCCCTCCCCTTCCGGTCTGAGCTGTTTGAGCTGCCCTGTCTTGCTCTGGCTGTCTGCCCTCAGTCTGCGCCCAGTCTGATTGACCCTCCCCCGAACAAACACAGACCTTTTCTGGCGACTTTCAAGGATGTCTTCTCTTGGTGATAATTTGTGGATTTCTTTCTGGGTCAAGCATTAAGTCAGAGGCTTGTCATGAAGTAAGTTCTGAGAGAAAACGAGGAGCTCAAGCAGCTGTCTGCCTCCACGCCGCCATCTTGGCCGGAAGTCTCTTGTTTTACTTTATTAATGATGAGGAATGAATTGGAGAAAATTCTTTTAAATTTTGAAAGTATCGTTATATAAATTAAACATTTTAGTTAACTACAAGCTTTACATAGATATTGAAAATGTTTTTTATTTATAATGTTTTGATATTATCTGTATTTTTTTTGGAAAGGCAATGAGATAGTTACATTACTTGAAAGAGCACTGGAGGACCAGTTTTCCAGCTCTGCCAGTTACTGCTTCTGTGACCTTGGACAACTCACTTCATCCCTCATCCTTAGTTTTCTCATCTGTCAATAAGGGAGTTGGACTAAATAAGCTCTAAGATCTCTTCCAGCTCCAAATCTGTCATCCTATAAGCATTGGATTTACAGTTAGGAGAGATTTGGATTCTAATCTTGGTTCTCATTTACTAGCTTTGTGATTCCAAGCAAAAAAGGCAAAAAGACTCACTTTTCTGAGACCATTTTGTCTATTTATCCATCTATGAAATGATGGTGGCAATATTTTTACCATTTGTATCACAGAATTATTGGAAAGGAAATGTTTTGTAAACTTTAAAGTGTTACATAAATTTGTCATTGTCATTTTTGTTTGTTGGGAAGGTGGGAAATAGGTAGAACCAGAAAATTACAGGGGTAGGAAAATTTTGATTTTCATGTGACTATTTGTGATTCACTGAATTTATATTGTGAATTTTCATTTTCTGAGTAAGATATCTGAGACAGGAATAATGGTTGCGGATTCAAGTCTTAAGTTCTCATTTAACATGATGTAGATAATATCTTTAAGGGTTTTTCTAGCCCCTCAAATGTATGGGGGTTCCTTATTCCTCCAATCTTCTTCCTTCCAATTCTTGCTTTCTGTCTTTACCCCTTTCGTCCTTTTTCCCACTATCAAACTGTTGTCAAGGTTTGTTGATTTCACCTTTGTAACATCTCTCAAACATCCCCCCTTCTTTCCTGTGACATTGCCATCACTCCAATACAGGCCCTCATCATTTAACACCTGGACTATTGCAGTAGCCTGCTGGTGGGTCTGCCTGTTTCATATCTCTCAAATCTGTTTTTCCTTTCACTTTTTAAAGAGATTTTCCTAAAATGCAGCTCTGCTCATGTCACTTCGATTAGTAAATCTAGTGGCTCCCTGTTCTTTTCAGAAGCAAATATAAATGTTCTTTTTATCATCCAGAGCTCTTTATAACCTAGTTCCCTCCTGCCTTTCTAGTCTTATATCTGATTCCTTGACATATATTCTTCCATTCAATAATAGTGGCCCTCTTGGCCCTTTTACAAACAAGACATTAAATGTCCTGGTTCCTGGCATTTTCTTTGGCTGTTCCATACCTGGAACAGTTTCCCCCTGCTCTGACTATTGACCTCCCTGGTTTCTTTTTAAGTCCCATCTGAAATCCTACCTTAAGCTGGAAGTTCTCTCTCTCCCCAACCCCTATTAATTCTAGTGTTTTATATAGAGTTGCTGTGTGTGTGTGTGTGTGTGTGTGTGTGTGTGTGTGTGTGTGTGTGTAATTTTTTGTTGTTGTTGTTGCATATTGTCTCCCCTTAGATTGTAAGTTCTGTGAAGACAGGAACCTGGAATATAGAGGGCACTTAAAAAATGTTTATTGATTGATGTTTTGTGGAATAGACATGTTCCTGTAAAGCTTGGTGTTCCTTGGAAAAGCAAAGCAGTAATATCATATTCCAGTAGAATTAAAAGCTTATTTTGGCTTGGTGTTTATGGTATAATGTTATGTCTTCTTGAATTTATGAGATGATATATTATTCATGCAAACAGTACTGGAACAAGAGACCTTATACTTGTAGTGGTATCAGTTTATTTACAAGTAAGATAGTTGATCACACTATTTAATTACTAAATGAAAAATCAAATTAATTTTTAGTATTTCAGATAGCATCATGCAGTGGTAGAAAAAGTATGGATGCAGGGTCATAGATTTAAGCTTGAATCCCAGTTGCCATTTAACTGAACCTCTGTGTTATCTAGAATATAACTTTATGTTTCAAGTTGTATTTTAGTTCTAAGTTCTGTGATCTTATGAATAGTGTTGCAGTTTGTTATTCTCTTTATCATTTCCTGACCCTGTATTTTCTAGTTTATCTTTAGGCATTAATCATGACACATATATGGCATATTCTCACTATCAAGAATACATTCCTGAGGATAATATCAGCAGTGAGGAGGAGAGAAAGACTTTTTACAGTGTCCAGCCTGAGACCTGTTTAGTGTGGGAATGTGTTGTATGTTGTTTTTCTGTCCAGTGTCTACCCTTCCCCCTTCCTCCTTCTGTGCCAGCCTCCATTCTGTCCTCAAAAGGGCCCCAGGGAAAGAGAGATACAAATATTTTGGTTGAATAAGAGACTACTAGACCAGGTTTGTGTCTCTTGGAGTTGCTGGAATGATCTCATTGCTTAGACAGGAAGATAAATTAATGAATGCAGGTCAATGAGAACTTAAGAATGTAAACATTTTTTATATGTATATTTAAACTTATCTAGTTTTTTTTTTTTGTTTTTGATAGTGATAATAAAAATGAAATAAAAAATCTTGAAATAGATCAAGATTTTAATATTAAAAACCCAAACAAAATTTTAAAATAACATTTAAAAGTGAATCGCACCGTGCCTTTAGACTTTGGTTTTAATAGAACTTAGAGGAAAGTAATCTTCATAAATATTTTGAAATTATCTCTTAAAAGTTATAATTTAGGGGCAGGTAGGTGGTGCAGTGGATCAGAACACCAGCCCTAAAGTCAGGAAGACCTGAGTTCAAATCTGGTCTCAGACACTTAACACTTCTTAGCTATGTCACCCTCCGGCAAGTCACTTAACCCCAATTGCCCCAGCAAAACAAACAAATAAATAAATAAATAAAAGTTATGATTTAAAAATGTATTTTTGGATCATTTTCAGCATTTTTTGTAAACTATTCTTTAAAAAATTCAGAATTTCTAAACCCTAGAGTCTTTTTTTCAAAATAAAATGTTTATTTGTGTTGAGCTACTCACAGACAAGAAAGTTCTGTCCTAAGAGAGATTTTATCCTAAGGTGGTTGTTCTTTTTATGTTAGATTATTTGATTTTCCTTCAAAATATGGATTGGGTTATTCCAGAGAGATTTCTTCCCTTGTTATTTGTTCTAAAATTAGATCAACCAGCTGTGTTTTGGTTTGTGCGTATCTTGTGTTATCCTTTCATATGTTATGATCTTAGTGCCTTTGAGACAAAATAGCGATATTTCTTTAAAAAAAAAAGATAAGTTTCTGAGTGGGTGACTATCAACTGGGATATGTCAAAATAAGTTATGGTATATGAATGTTATGTACTATTATTGTTCTATAAGAATGCTCAGCAGGATGATTTCAGAAAGGCCTGAAGAAACTTACATGAACTAATGCTAAATAAAGTTAGTAGAACCAAAAGAACATTGTACACAACCACAACAGGATCATATGATGATCAATTCTGATGGACTTGGCTCTTTTCAACATTGAGGAGATTCAGGCTAATTTCAATAGACCTGATATAGAGGGCTATCTGCACCCAGAGAGAGGACTATGGGGACTGAATGTGAATTACAACACACACACACACACACACACACACACACACACACACACATATATATATGTATATATATGAGCTTTTCAATTTCTTAAAGACAATGTGGCCTCTTTTTTTTCGTATTCAGTATTTGGTTTTTCCTCAATTATATGTAAAAACAATTTAAACTTCCCCTAAAATATTGAGTTCCAAATTTTCCCCTACCTACACCTGTCCCCTCCAATGAGAAGGCAAGCAATTTAACATAGGTTTTACATGTGTAGTCATGAAAAACACATTCTGTAAAAGAAACACAAATTTAAAAAAAACCCAAGAAAAAATAAAGTTAAGAAAAAGTGTCTTCAATATACATTCAGGTTCTAAAAGTTTTTTTTTTTTTTTTTTCTTTCTGGAGATGGACAGCACCTTTCATCTTAAGCCTTTACCTTTTGGCCTATTCTGTTTTTTAAGGTGTTGCTTTCTTCAGTTTTTTTTTTTTTTTTTTTTTTTTTGGGTGTGTGTGTGTGTGTGTGTGTGTGTGTGTGTGTGCGCGCTCGCGCGCGCCTCCTTTATCAAATTATTGACTTGTTTTTTCTCCTCATGATTTTCTTGCCTCACTCTCATTTCTTTTTCCCAGTTTTTTTTCTATTTCTTATTTGATTTTTAAAATTCTTTTTGAGCTCTTTCATAGCCTGACACCAATTAATATTTTTCTTTGAGGCTTTGGATGGCTAGATTTTACTTTGTTGTTTTATTCTGAATATGTTTTGATTTTCTTTGTTAACATAGTAACTTTCTACAATTAGAATTTTCTTCCTTGTTGTTTACTCATTTCCCAGCCTATTCATTGACTTTTTTAACTGCTGAAATGAGGCTCTGTATCCTAAGCTTCAAGTTTTTTTTTTTTTTGTGATACTGTATTCAGAGGTAATTCTGGGGACTTCTAAGTTTTTGGCTTTTCCAAGGTAGTATGGTTTAGGAAGAAGTGTGTTTACTACTTTCTTGTACCGTGCACTGATTTGTGAATGATCACAAGTACTCTTTTCAACCCTGGAACTATGACCAGGGTCCCTATTCCTCTGGAGCTGCGAGCTCTGCTCTTCTAGTGCTCCTCTTCTCACTGAAACAAAGACCTAGGATTGTGATCCAGCTCTAAGAATAGTCAATGCCACAGAATGCTGCCCTTGCAGCAGGGGACCCCTGTTAATCTCCTTCTGACCCATTGTCCAATCCCCTTACTGACTGTGGGTTGAGAGATCTGGACTGCTGCTTTTGCCACTGATTCAGTTGTTTTGAGGCCTGCTTCTGGTTTGTTGGATTCTGGTTTGTGTTGTGATGGCCTGTACTGTGCTGTATGTAATCTTTTCTCAATCTGGTGCAAATACTTTTCCTGCTGACCTTCTAATTTGTCTTGGGCTGGGAAATTGTTTCAATCTTTTTCTGAGTTCTGTTGTTGTAGAATCAATATCTAAAAATATTTGAAGGGGTTTGGGGGAGAGCTTCACCATCTTGGCTTGGCCTCTCAATGTGGTCACTCTTGTCCTGTTTAATGTGATGTCCATTCAAAGTATCTATAATGTGAGTGTGTTTTTTAGGATGTTCATCTAATTGCATGTCATGACTCAGTAATAAGAATTCTTTATCCCTTTGGTTTTTCTTTTATTGATGTTTATGTCATACTTTTTTGAATAGTTATAGATTCCATCCAGGTTGTAGTAGTGTTCTAGGGCTTGCCTAAACTAGCATAATGTTGTCCATAAACAGGAAACTATGAACTACCTCATCAAATAGGAAGTCCTTCTAAAATATATTCTGAAACTAATACCTCTTCAGCACCCACTGATCCCGGGACCTCTTACTCAGTCTTCTTGGAGTGGGGGAGGTTGGAGTGATGGAGTTTGTCTTGAATCCTTTGCCATTTAAGAGGAAATTCACCTTATCATTTATTAACTTGCTGTGCTTCTGGAGTTAATGATTTCCAGGAACTCATGATTCTGCAAGATGAAATTGATTCTAGTACAAATATTCTCCAATCATTTCTCACTTCTAGTGCAGTTTGTCATACCCTTAAATCAGATACTTCTCTTTCTCCCTCTCCTCCTCCCAGATATGTGTGTGTGTGTTATCTTCCTCCCTTATATTGTGTGCTCCTTGAGATCAGGGTTTGTTTTATGCCTTTTTTTGTATCTTCAGTACCTAGCACATAATAAACACTTAATAAATGTTTATTAACTCTGAATTTCACTTGAATGGAATACTCCATTCCTCTATGGTAGGGATGAATATCTTTGGTGAGCATATGTCTTGAGTTTTATGATTAATATGTTATGCTGTAGAATAATGCTTGTGAAATAATATCTGCTCCCTTCTAATGCCCTCATCAAGAATGACCTGTTTGTGTGTGTGTGTGTGCACATGTACTTATATGTATGTATATTTGGTGTGTAAGTAACAGCCAAAAGGCCAGTCTAGTTGGACCAAAGGAAAAAGGAAGAGTAATAATGAATAAGAACATTACAAAGATATATTGGGAGTCAGACTGCGAAGGATTTTAAAAACTAAAACAGAGTAGTCATTTGTTCATAAGAGTATATTGATTTGGGGGAGTAACATGGTCAGTGTACAGTTTAGGAAAATGACTTTGGGAGCTGATGAGGAACAGGTTAGCATTAAGGGGCACTTGAGGCATAAAGGTCATTCAGGAGTCTATTGCAATAATCTGGGAGAAAGGTGATAATGGTTTGAAGTGGGTTAATGGCAATATGAGTACAGAGAAAGTGATGGATATATGAGATGTTGTAAAGATAGAAATGAAAAGAATTAAAGTTGCAGCAGCTGTAGAAAGGTTAATTGAGAGGAATTATCTCAATCATGAGTAAACTATAACAAATTACTAATGAAAAATTGTGCTGACATAGCTAATGTGAAAATGTTTTTCATGACTTAATATGTATAATGAGTATCATCTATTTTGCCTTCTCAATATGTGGGGGAGGTATAGAAGGGAGAGTCAGAAATTAGAATTAGAAATAAATAAAAAGAAATATATTAGAGAAACAACTTAAAGATATTACCAGAGAATTACAATGTCAGAAAAACTTATCTAAGCTTAAGAGCAAGGGACTCTAGGTTCTTTGGATCAGCATGCTTACTGTTAGAAAGGTAATGTGAAGAAATCAAGAATAGGGCTTCTTCAACATTTCTTTCTTCAACATTTTTGTGTCATGAGCCTCTTTGACATTCTGTGAAGTTTGTTGATCTCTTTTCACAATAATGGTTTTAAATAGGAAGGGAATGCTAAATATTAGAAGTTAGCAAAATGAAAAAAAAATTTTTTTTCCCCAACGAAATCTCTGCAAACACTTCAAGTTCAGCCCTTTATTTGTTTATTTATTTATTTTATTTACATTTTATTTATTTTTATTTACAAATTTTTCCAACATTGACCCTTGTATAACCTTTTGTTCCAAATTTTCCCTTCCTTCCTCCCACCCCCTCCCCTAGCTGGCAGGTAGTCCAATACATGTTAAACATGTTGAAATACATGTTAGATCCAATATATGTATACATTTTTATACAGTTATCTTGTTGCACAAGAAAAATCAGATCACAAAGGAAGAAAAAGAAAAACTGAGAAAGAAAACAAAATTCAAACAAATAACAACAGAGAGAGTAAGAATGCTGTGTTGTGTTCCACACTCAATTTCCACCGTCTTCTCTCTGGGTGTAGATGGCTCTCTTCCTCCCAAGATCATTGGAACTGGCCTGGATCATCTCAATGTTGAAGAGAGCTGCATCCTTCAGAATTAATTGTCATGTAGTCTTGTTGCCATGAATAATAATCTTTTGGTTCTACTCATTTCACTTAGCATCAGTATGATAGTGTAGGTCTCTCCAAGCCTCTCTGAAATCATCCTGCTGATCGTTTCTTACAGAACAATAGTATTCCATAGCATTCATATACCATAATTTATTCAGCCATTCTCCAGCTAATGTGCATCCACTCAGTTTCCAATTTCTTGTCACTACAAAGAGAGCTGACACAAACATTTTTGCACAGTTCCTTTCCCTTCTTTAAGATCCCTTTGGGATATGAGCCCCATAGAAACACTGCTGGATCAAGGGCATGCACAGTTTGATAACTTTTTGAGCATAGTTCCAAACTGCTCTTCACAATGGTTGGATCCATTCACAGTTCCACCAACATAAGTGTCCCAATTTTCCCCACATCCCCTCTAACATTCGTCATTATCTTTTCCTGTCATCTTAGCCAATCTGACAGGTGTGTAGTGGTATCTCAGAGTTGTCTTAATTTGCATTTCTCTGATACATAGTGATTTGGAGCACCTTTTCATGTGGCTACAAATAGTTTCAGTTTCATCTGAAATTTGTTTGTTCATATCCTTTGACAATATATCAGTTGCAGATTTCAGCCCTTTATTTAGAGGAAGGTGCACCCTTTCCTTCCTAAAAATATATGGTAAGACCATTTGTGGAGAATTTGTAGGAGGGCATAGATAAGAGCTGTACAGGATAATTAGGTTGAGAGGGGGGTTGTGCTTTACATCATTGGAATGAGATCACAGATCCTAGCAAAATGTCAATGAGGTATCTTTACAGGATGGTTTTGATACAGTGCAAAGTCAATGGTCCAAACCAAATAACTTTTAGGAACTTTGGTATTCTTATGACTGCAATGTTTTGAAATAGAAATTCAGTAAATAAAAAGCTCCTATATTGACGCCTATATTAGAAAAGCACTTTTGTAGCAGTGAAGAACTAGAATACAGTAGTATTGATAGCTAGACAATGAAAGACAGATTGTACACATATAGTTATATATAAAATAAATACCAGATAATTTTGAAGGTGAAGGTTTCATGGTGGCATGAGAACTGAAGTTTTTTTTTTTTTTAATTTTTAAATTTTCTTTTATTTATTTTTGCTGAGCAATTGGGGTTAAGTCACTTGCCCAGAGTCACACAGCTAGGAATCTGAGGCCAGATTTGAACTCAGGGCTGATGCTCTATCCACTATGCCACTTGGCTGCCCTGAAAACTTAATGTGGAAGGAAACTAGGGATTCTATGAGGAAGACAGGGTCAAATGTAAAGTCTTACAGTTGGGTTTAAGAAATAAGTTCCATAAATACAGGATTAGGAAATGTGGCTAGACAACACTTCACTTGAAGAACACTTGGGATTTTCAGGGGGGGCAAAGAAAAAGCTGATGTCAAAAAAAATAAAGGGGAAGTTCAAGGTCTAGAAGGAGACTATTGATAGTTATATTCATTACCTGAAGTATATTCATATTTCAAGGATTGGCCTCTATTTCACAGAGAAACTTTGGTTACTTTAACATCCATATAGTTTCCCAAATGTAATTCTACCCTTCCTCCTTGTCCTATTCAATGCATTGATCATTTATACTTTCTTTTCAAAACATATATACTAAAGGATCATCTCTGAGTTAGCTTTCTTAGTTGTAAATCACAATCTAGGTAATAGATAAACTTCATGCTTACATCCTGTTTGGCCCTAAATCTTCTGTCTGGCAATGAATCTTCTGGACTTTCAGAAATCATGCCCTGAGGGACTTGAACCATTCAGCTTTAAAATTCCTAGTTGGGATCAAGCTGGCCTGATTGGTGAGTGAGTATATACTCACTTGTCAGGATCCACTCAGGTATTTTCTCAGTTCTCCCTCTTCCTGCACTACACCTTCAGCCTGTTTAAACCTTTTGCTTTGAGAATCTGGAACCGAATCAATAATACTGTTGCTTTGGGCAAAGGCATGTTAGTTGACTCCCCTACACTGTTAATGTTTTAGTTATAAACCTTCATCTTTTGAACTAGAATGTATAATAAGCTATTCTAATATTTTAGTAATCTGGAATAGTAATAATTTATATAATTTTTAAAAGACAAGCAATTTATTTTCAGTTTAATTTATTTTCAGTCTCAAATTCTTTCGCTTCTTTCCCTCTTCCTCTATTTGTTGGAAAGGCAAGAAAAACAAAATCCATTACAAATATATATCTATATCTATATCTATATCTATGTATGCAAAATAAATTTCTGCATTAGCCACATCTGCCATAAAATAATAACATGTATAAAAAAGTATAATTTTATCATGTGTAAGCTTACATTAGCTTAGTTACAATTTCTGTGTATTATTTTATTTAGTGAAGGCCAGAATTCTGCTATCTGCATGCTTATGAAAATAACCATTGCAGAACCTTGAGCTATGAATTAGGGTGGGTAAAATGAAGAATGTTTCCACTTTTCTTAGAGTATTATCAGAAATAGAAAAAAGTCTGACTTGGAGAACATAAAAGCTACTCCCTTTAGTACCACATTAGGGATTTCTCCCTAATGAAAGTAATAATATCAGTTGCAAAAAGCTGTGACTTGCTGTCACTACCTTGTGGATTGTGATAGGGAAGGAAAAGTGATGAGAAATAGAAGGAAAGAGGTGACAGATAGTGGCTGTATTTGTAAATTTGTTGCATTTATAGTTATTTATCTAGTCTTGTATTTCCAGCACTTAACAAAGCGCCTAATATTTAATAGGCCACACTAACATCTAGTAGAATTAAAAAATAGTATAAATAATCACTCACATTTATACAACACATTAGTATTTGCAAAGTAGCTTTACAAAGTAGCTTACATTACATTATTACATTTATTGCAAAGTAGCTTACAACAACCTTGTAAAGTTATTGCAAGAAAAAGGTTTATAGAGTTAAAATTATCTGCCTAGGATGACTTAGCAAGTAAATCAGTTGACTCTAACATTAGCTGCCTATTTTAATGCTTTTTGCATTGAGTTGCTTAAAACACATTTCCTGAAATTTGTAGAAAGATAGATTATATCCAATAGTTAATCTAAAAATATATAAAAAAAGGATTTACATTAAAGGTTCTTTTTCATTGAGCTGTGAGTAAAAATGGGATCATATCAGGTGTTTACTTTGGCTTTTGTCTGAATAAATGTTTCAGTAAGGCAGAATCATGGGTACAAATCACCTCCATATGGGCTAGAATAAATTTTAGAAATAATATTATTCAGTCCTTTAAATTTACAGGTCAGGAAACCTAAGTGGAGTGGCTTGTTCAAGGTTACACAAATGGCAGTGTTAGAAATAAAATCCTGACCTCACTTCTTAATCCCAGTTTTTTAAAACTATATCATATCCCTCTTGCTTTGCTTTCAATAAAAATGCTCACATATTGTGTCATGTAGTAAAAAAAAAAATTCTGGAATAATTTCAGATATATCTCACATAGAGATTTGGCTTAAGGAAGAAACAATAGTTGTATGGCATAGGATCCCAGAGTTGTTTTCTTCCTGCTAGGTGAATGCCATCTAAACAATATCTGTCATGAAATTACATACTGTAGGATAAAGAAAGCTTAAATTGAGACTGCATGTTGGATATTGTTTGGATGTTGGATATCTTTACATTAATCCATCTGAACTATTGGGGGGAAAACATAAAAATAATACTGTCCAACTAATGGTAATTACTAATAATAGCCTAACTCTTCATCCTTCGTTGATATTATGCTTTACATTTTACAAAGGATCTTTCTCACAACAGTCTTATAAAGTTACAATATGTAATTCTTTCTGCAAATGAGAAAATTGAGGCTCAGGAAAGTTAAATAGCTATATAATTAGTATGTAGAATCATCATTATCATATTGGCATACAAAGGATCTGTAAATACATGTAAAAGTAAAAAATTAAAAGTTTTTGATAGTGAATGCTGAAACTTTAAAGTTGTCATACAAAATGTATTCACCTAACCTTTCAGGAAATGAACTAGATTTGATATGCTTATTTGATTATTGTGTTTTTTTTTTATGAATCAACTACCTTTAATTTACTTGATATTAATAGGTAAAACACTATTCTAGGAAATATTGAAGATAATATTTTGATTATTAAGAACTTAATGTAGTAAAAACATACCAGTATAAATGTAATTTGAAAAACTTCATAGGACTTGGTGTGATGATGTTTGAATGCGTGCATTGCAAGGACTTATCAGTCTCATTAAAGGTATAATTTTCCACTTGCAGCATTAGAATATTTTTAACATTATATTATTTATTCTAAAACTGAATCAGAATATATTTGTAAATGAGAATGTTGACCTTTTAGTCTCACATATGCTGCTCTAATCTCCTGCCTGTTAATTCAGCAATTCAGTTCAACAAATAAATACCGACTTATGCAGTGAGAAAGACAAAATAGACACTGCCTTCAAGGAACTTAAATGAATACAAGTGATAAAGTTTAGAAACAAACTTTTCCTTTAAAATAGATGAGTTTTTTTTTTTTTTTTGCTTATTATTTTCAAACTTAAAAACATATCCCCTCTCCTCTCTTAGCATTGTATCCTTCCAACCGGATAGAGGGCTGATTTCAAAATATATAATTCTATCTTTGGCACGTACTGACTGTGTGACTTCGTCTCTTAATTCTTTAAGTATGAGTTTTAAACTTTTTTAATAAAATATTTTATTTTTTCTCAATTTCATGTAAAGACTTTTTAGCATTCAGGTTTAAAAATTTTAAATTCTAAATTTTCTTCTTTCCTCCTTTATCTCCCTCCTCTCTAAAATGGTAAGCAATTTGAAGTAGATTATATATATGCAATCATGTAAACCATATTTTTAAAATGAATTTTCACAGCTGTAAATTGCAGAATAGTTTTTGAACTGCATCAGAATAGCTTTCCTCATTGGAAACTTCTGACATTGTTGAAATCAGAAGATTAGTTAAAAAAAAAAATTAACTATTACAGGATAATAGACCTAGAACTGGAAAAGATTTTAAAGGTCATCTAGTTCTTCTTTGATTAAGGAGAAAACTTAAGCCCAGAACAGTGAAATCAAGTTACAAGTATTTATTGAGTATTTATTATGTGTCTTATAGTATGCCACATTGCTAAATTCTGAGTTTTGAAGGAACCCTAGAAAGCCAGGAGGGGCTGAAGATGACAAGACAACATTCTAGGCATGTAGGACAAAGTGAAAATTCAGTCAAGAGATAAAAGATCATGTGCAGGAAGGCCAGTGTATCTGAATTTTAGAGTATATGGAGAATAATGTGTAAGAAGATTGGAAATGCAGAAAGGGGCCAAGTTATAAGGGCACACACAGAATTTTATATTTAATCCCATTGTCACCTTGGTATAGATAATTGCAACAGCCTTTTGGGTCTTCTTGCTGCCTCAATTATCACCTCATTACAATCCATTCTTCACTCAGATGCCAAAGAAATTTTTCTAATGTGCTTTGTCACCACCCTATTTCCTAATGTACCTTGTCACTTCTCTTTTTCAATAAATTCCAATGATTCCTATGAGTGGGAAGTGACAAAGATGTCAGAGGAGAGATGGGAATGTTTCAAAGGTAGAATCCACAGTATTTTGGCAACGTGTATATATAGAGTGAGTGAGGAATGATTGGGAAAATGGTGGAAATTGGAAGGGGGAATGTTTGGGGGGAAAGAGGCCCATTGAATTTGAAATCCACAAACTTTGAGATGTCTAATAAGTATTTGGAGATATAAGAATGGAGATTAGGAGAAAGATTAGGACTGGATAAATAGCTGTGAAAATCATAGGCAGTAAAGTGATCACTGGCAGCTGATGAAATCAAGTGTGGTGATATAGAGGGAGAAGGGAAGAAGGCCAAGGACAGACAACACTTTGGGGAGACAGTTTTTTTTTTAAACAATAGCTTTTTATTTTCAAAATACACGCAAAGATAGTTTTCAACCTTCAGTCTTGTAAAACCTTGTGTTCCAATTTTTTTTCTCCCTCCCTTCCTCCACTCCTTTCCCTAGACATAAAGTAATCCAATATAGGTTGAATAAGTGCAGTTTTTCTAAACTTACTTCCACATTTATTATGCTGCACAAGAAATATTAGATCAAAAAGGGGAAAAGATGAGAGGGAAAAAAAGCAAGCAAACAACAAAAACAGTGAAAATACTCTGTGATGCTCATTTATTTCCCATGGTCCTCTTTCAGAATGCAGATGGCTCTCTCCATCACATATCTATTGGAATTGACCTGAATCATCTCATTATTGGAAAAAAGTCAAGTCCATCAGGCTTAATCATCATATAATTTTGTTGCTGTGTACAATATTCTTTTGGTTCTACTCACTTCACTTAGCATCAATTCAAATAAGTTGGGAGGTACCTTTTAATCAATATGATCTAGATAAAGATCCAGGAAAGGAGAATGATCAGAAGTCAGGCAGGCAGATAGAAGAAAACCAAGAGAGAGCAGTATCATGAAAATCTAGAGAGACAAGAGAGAAGAAACTTAAGAAGAGGATGGATATGTCATAGGTATAGAGATGTCAAGGATAAGGATTTGGTAGTAAGAAATCATTGTCAGGTTTGGGGATTGTAGTTTTAGTTGGATGATAAGGTCAGAAACCAGACAAAGAAAGTGATTGAAGACAAGGCACCAATTTTAGATATTTTTCTTAAGGTTAGTAATGAAGAGAAACAGGTGATGATAGCTAATGAAGAATGAAGTGAAGATTTTTTTTTTTTAAGGATTAGAGAGACATGAACATGTTTATAGCCAGAAATGAAGCAGAAAGAGTAAGAGTGATAGAGGAGGAAGTCTGCTGAAGAAGATAGAATAACATCAAAGACACATATAAAGGGGTTTGCCTTTGCTAGAAGAAAGGCCTTGTTTTCATGTGAGATGAATGAAGTAAGAGATAGTAGAGGAAGACATCTGAGGGATGTGAGATGAGAGGAGAAGCAGCTCTCAGTAAATGATTCAGGTTGTTTTTTTTTTTTTTGTTTTTTTTGTGAAACATGAGGTGAGGTGTTCAGTGGTGGTAGTAAGGTGCTATAGGAGGTTTGAAGAGAGATGAAAAGGGTTGAATAGTTTACTATGGTGAGTGAGATTGTGAATTGACTAGGGAAGTATAAAGAGACTGCTTTGTTGTAGTGAAGGCCCAAATGAGATTATGTAACATAAATTTGTAGTGGACCCAGTCAGCATTTTTGGATGAATTTTCTTTAGTTTTCATTCAGCAGCACATGAATAGGAACAAAGACAGTGGATGATTGATTCTTGGGAAAGCATAATTGATAATAGTACAAAGGAAGAATGTAGAGTTGAACTAATTCACTATATAATTGAGGTAGGGAAGAGAGGAGAATCTGACTAGTGCAAGGGTGATGGACTGGAATAGAACTGAGAGGGCAGAGGGATTAGAGATCATAATGAGGACAAAGAACAAAGTTAGAATTTATGAAAGAAATAAATAGATAAAATATTACAATAAAACAAAGGAATTTCAGAATTAATTAACATGGAAATAGAATACTTGTGAGTAATGTCAAAAACAAGAGTAGACTATCTCTCTGTGTAGCTGAGGTGGAGCAGATAATGGGAAATGATTGAATTAAGGAATTACAGGTTTAAAATGTTTGAAGGGGAATCAGTATGTATGTTGATATTTATTTAATATTTACTTTTTTCCCCAGTTCCACATAAAACTAATTTTTAGTATTCATTTTATTTACATTTTGAATTTAAAATTTCCTTCTTCCTTCCCTCTCCTCTCAGTGAGAAGGCAAGCAATTTGATACACATCTGTAGTCATGTAAAACATTGCCATGTGAGTCATATTGTAAATCTCCTCCCCAATAAAAATGAAGTAAAAAAAGCTTCAGTCTGCATTCAGATTCCATTAGTTATTTGAAGGTAGAAAGACTTGTATTTCAGAATTGTTTTAGATCATTTTGCTGAGAATAACTAAGTACTTTGTAGTTGACTATCAATTCAGTATTGGGTTCTTCAGTATATATGTTGAAGTATTTTGTATGGGGGCAGGAACTGAGATGAAGAAAAGTGTGAGCCACACACTGAACTCCTTGAAGAAAATATCTTAGGGGTTGGTAAATAATAGCTGCCAGTCTTGATTGGGTGATAAATAAAAAGTGAATGAGCTTTAAAGGAGAAAGGCAGCTAACTGACTCAATGGTTACAGCGTTGAACCTCAAGTTGAGAAAATTTTATCTTTCTAAGTTCATTTCTGGCCTCAGACATTTTAATTGTGTAACCCTGGTAAGTCACTTAACCCTGTTTGCCTCAGTTTTCTTATCTGCAAAATGAGCTAGAAAAGGAAACCAAAAATGGTTTGCCAAGAAAACCCCAAATAGAAAAACCAAAATGAAGACAAATGAACAACAAAAGAGGAAAGGTTACTCTGTGATGGTGGTGGATGGGGAGACTCAGAAGTTGCAATGGAGAGAATGTATAGTATTCAGACCTTCTTGTCAAAACCATTTTGTGAAGGCATGAATCATTGCAGGTGTGACCATTGCAGGTGTGATTGGAAAAGTTGGCTAGCTAAGTCGAAGTGAGAGCTAAAATATAGTGATAAAAGAAAAGCAAGATGAAAATAAGTTTCTTAATTATGTAGCAGACAGTGGAAGAGCTGGGGAGCTTTACAGTGGGGTATTCTAAATAACCCATTTACTTATTTATTGTAGAGCAGAGTTCAGGGGGATGAGAACAAGGGAGAAGATGGGATTTCTGGAATTGTAATGTTCTCTCTAAAATGTAATGTTCTCTTGTTGGGTTTTCTTGGACTCTCTGGAGGTAGCCTTCGTTTCAGTTCTGTAATCACCACACGAGTAGCCAGGGGTTAAAGTCCAAATCCTTTATTGTCTCCTTCAAAGTCTTATCTCCTTCACTTGGGCTCAGCTAGTTTTCTGGGTGCCTTCTGGAGTCTTTGTTTCTGTGGAGAAGCGAAGGAGGAGAGCCTGCCACTAAGGTGGTGTGAGATGGGATGAATCTGTCCCAGTCCAAGGGTTTGTGCTCTAAACTTCAGGCTCCAGACTTCTGTCTGCTTGTCTTTGAATCTCTCAATCTGAATCTCAATCTGGCTGAGGCTTCTAGCTTATATGCTATACACTGAGTACAAACCAATTATATCACTAGGAAACCATTATTTGTTGTACGATTAAATCAATGCTAAACTAGATTTAACCATTGTCTCCTCAGTTCTACTTAGTTCTTTATTTTAAGTTTTGGCCCATAACATTTCCTTATAGGATTAAATCAATTATATTGAACTATGCTAAATTAGATAACTATTGTCTATCAATTTCACAGACTTAGTACCTTGTAAGAATCTTTTGTTTCAAGTTCAGAGTTTTGGCTGATTCAGAATCACTGGGATGAAGAACTGGAACTATGCTAAACTTGAAAGAAGGATTTCTGTTAGACAGTAATTGGAAAGAAGTCCATTAAGGAAGCAGTAATTAGACTGTTCATGCCTCTTTCTTGATTCAGTCTTGTGGCAAATTGTGTATTGTATCAAGAAGACCTTAATATCAGTAAGGAGTCAGTGAAAATATAGTCTGGGGTAGTTTGGACAAGAGTCAGAAGTTGGAAATTCAAGGTATTCATGATTTGGAAAGGCCATTATAACACTGTAAACTCTGGGAACAAAGACAGAGGTCCCAGGACTATATTAACTGACACAGGATTTCTGGAGAAGATTAAAGATTTAGGAAGCCTTGGTTAGGTATGCTAGATGAGGGATGATGCTGCTCCCTCAGAAGTTCTAAGGGTGCAGGAAAACTTGACTAAAGTCATACAGGGAGTATATACAGAACCATCATTTTTCAAATTTTTAAAAATTTATTTTATAAAAAGAAAACCAGAAAGGAATATAAAACAAAACAAAATAAAAAAAGCTCCAGAACATTTTCATGTGCCCAGCAGGACATCAAGGAGGATTTAAAATATATAACAATAAATTACCAGTTCAAAGAATAAATTACTAGTTCTACTAATAATAGTAGAAGAAATTATGTTTATGAGGATCCATCTTTTCTTTATTTCCTTGTAAAGGTTCTTCTTTTGTTCTCTTTTACACACTTTTTAAACTTTGTTCTTTTTTCCTCCTTTAATCCTTTCCATCTCCTCCACATAGGCTATAGTTAAAAAAAAAGATATATTTATATATATAGATATATGCACACATAAATACACACACTGCCCCTTCATCCCCCTCCCATCTCCCCACATATCTTTCCTAGCCTTGCTAACTCTGCTTTAATTCTACTCCTAGACTTGCCTTGGTATTATTTAACCTCCCCTTACCCATAGATCCCTCCCTTGGCTTCTCCCCCCACCCTTTGCTTCCTCCCCACCTCCCCCTTAATTCTTTATAGATTTTGGAGGGTGCTGTACCCAACATGGTATAAACAACCATCCAGAGGTGATAGTGCTGCTTGCTTTCCTCAGTGTGCGGATCATGCTGTGGGGGGAAAATAACAGCAAAAACTAAAAAACGGGGAATTGTTAAGGGACAAGTCAATTCTCTGAGAGTCTCCACAGCTGTGGATCATGGCTTCTGAAAGAGTTGCAGCAGGTGTTAATCTTATTATGGAGGCAAACTTTCAAATCGAGACGAGGAGTATAATTACACACATACACACATACATACATTCTATCATCTATGGTAACCAATGCACACATTAACTGAGTCTGAAAATATTTCCTTCTGCACTTTGAATCTATGATCTGTTAGTTGTTAGGTACGCTGATGAAACTTGATTATTGCTTTGGAATTTTTACATTAGTATTCTCTGCATTTTCTATAGCATTTGCTCAACGAATCATATATCCAATATTACTGTACAATTTGTGATGTCTAAAAAAATAAAACTACTTTAAGTTCTTATTTATAAAGCATAGTTATGTTATAGTTTGCTGTGTTATTTTGTGTATTCATATGCTTTTTACTATTAGGTTATCTGCTGCCTTATTAGTGTCTATTCAATTTTATCTTTGCTTATTAAAAGGAAAGACAATGTTTTATGTGACTAGCCAAAGCTTTCAATACTGAAATAGCCAAAGGCATTCATTGTATTTGCTATCCAAATGTTATTTGTAGTCTGTTGCTTATTGATTTGTGATGCTTTTAAATTAATGGCTGGTTTCTTTTGAAATATTTGTAAAGAAATTTTGCTGTTTTCCTGATCTGTGTTGGTAAGTGATGAGATCAGTGCAAACTTAGTTTTATAACTTCTCTTGCCATTTAAAAAACTGCTTAAAATTAATAATGAGAGATTATTCATTATTTTAACATTTATGAGTTATATTTTTATGTTGTTTGTTACAAATGATAAACTTCAATGGGAATGCTCCCTCTCTTTACTAATATTTATTATTAGTATTTATACTAATATACTAATTATATTAGTATAATATACTAATTACACATTAGTAGATATAGTATTATATATACTATACTAATAATATCTTCTGAGATGTCATGGAGGCAAACTTTCTGACAAATAGAGAAGAGGACTGTAATCAGAACAGGCATTTTTCATAAGTCTATCATCAGTCTTCTGGTTTGGCTCTTCGATGTGTTGGCCCATTTAATTACCCCTATTGAAAAAGTCTTACCAGGTCTCTTCTCCCTTTCCTTCCCTGTGGATTACTGAAAGAATCTCCTGGGAGGATCCTACTCATGAACAGCTCTTGAGCACTGCTGCTTCTTTGTTTCTCGTGCTTCTTGTGTCTCTGTTGGGGTGCCATTTGTTATAGGAGCCACTTACTAGTGATTTCTGGGGATCTAATTCTGACCAGCAGAATAGATCCCTTCATGTGAGAGGATGATAACAATACAAGGAGATTGAGAGGCAGTTGCAGATAAGAATATATATTAGCCCTTATTTCTTTAAATGGGCATAATTACTTTTTTTTTGGGGGGGGGGAAGTTTATATCAATCAATAGGCACTAATGAATTGGGAGAGAATTTAGTTTTTTAAACTCAATTACTTATTTTACTTTACAATATCTGTTAACTTGTTTAGTTTATATTATCTGATTTGACCAAAAAAAATCTTCTAAGAATTGTATTGTCCGGACTAGCTCTCTGGTGGGCCTTGGCATCGGCCCAAGGCCTTGGGCTTAGTGGAGGAGTGAAGTGAAGGAGGTAGGAGAACCACCATGTGGCTGGTCAAAGATGGAGTCTGGACTCTAGAGTCTGGAGCCTGACATCTTCTCTGTGACTGAGAGCACTGCCGCTGCAGAGAGAGCCCTCTGTCTTTGGGATTCCCTTAAATACCCCAGCACGACTATATCACTACATCACTACACCACTACACCACACATGCACAGCTGTAGAACATCATATTACCACATTACCCTAAGTATAAGCCAACTAGATTGACCACATCATTATATCAATTATGTGCTTAGAGAACAACCGCCTCACACCCAGTAGATATTACAAGCACCCTGCTGTCTTAGATTCAAGTACACCCTTTCAGAGTTCCTCCTGCTACAAAGAATTGTCAAAACTGATGACTGTTGTGTAGATCTGGTGATCCACCTGGTTATAAATGATTTTTCTGAAGGAATCTAGAAAGACTTTCTAAGGATGATGAAATTTTGTAGATGAAAACTTGAGACCTTAGGAGCACTGATAATATTTTCATCATTCTTGCTGTTTGAAGAAAAGTACTTAGAAAAGAGATTCAAATTTGGGAATTGAACTATTGATTAAAAAGATAATGTCTGATAATAGAATTTAGATTTATGGCTAATGGCTTAAATTAAATTAAATAGCAATATTATAGGACACTTGTATTTTAAAATATAGGGCTTTGCTAGTATGAACCTAACGAGGACTAGTAAAAATGTATTTTCCTGAGCTTTGTCAGTTATATCAAAAGGGATTTAAAAATTGAAGAGGAAGGGAGAGAGAAATGCCTAGACATATATACCAAACTTTATACCATAACGAGTAAATAGCTGCATTGTATGAAAAAGAATAGACTTAGAAGCACATGGAAATTTATAGGAAACAAAATCATATAAAGAACTAGGTAGCCTCTGCACACATGAGCATCAGTATAAACAAGTGCATTACATATAGGTAACAGATAAGTGTGATCTAGAGAGATTCTAATGAAGGATGGCAAATCTGAACTCAGATATTGCTGAGTCTTGGTAAATTATGACTCTTGAAGTATATATATATATATATATATATATACATGTATATATATATATATATACATGTATATATATATATATATATATATATATATTATTCAAAAGAACAAGAAAAAATAAAAAGGAGGTGTTGAGATAGCAATTCATATTTAAAGGACACATGAATGAAAATAGGAGGGAATAGAATGAGGAATATTTGGATGAAAATAACGGTGAGAAAGGAAATGATATTTTCCTTAGATCATGCTTTAGACAAAGCTTCTTAAACTATGGGTTGTGATCTCATATAGAGTTGTATAACCGAATGTAGGGGTCAGGAAAGTATAATTTATAATGAGTAAATATTTGATTTTTATACTTGGGATCACATAAAATTTTCTTGGTTAAAAAGGGGTTCTGAATGAAAAAAGTTAAGAAGCCTTGATTAAGCCATCCAGATAGAAGAAGGCAGTAAGTAAATTCTGGAAACAGATCAAAAATTTGGTGCTGAAGCATTATAATTGTGATGAGGGACTTTAATTACTAGGACATCCACTGAAATTCTGTGACCAACATAAAGGTAGTAACAATTTCATGAAATGCCTTAATGATAATTTCATCTTTCAAAAAGTGAAGAAAACAATCAAGGAAATCATTATTCTGGTTTAATTTCCTTACCTAGTACCTCAAACATGCCCAAGTATCCCTTCCCTTTTAAAAAAAATTGCTAGTGTTATTACTAGGCTTATTTCCTAAAGAGAAGGGAAAGAGATCTGTATGTGCAAGATTGTTTGTGGCAGCCCTCTTTGTAGTGGCCAGAAACTGGAAATTAAGTGGATGCCCATCAATTGGAGAATGGCTGAATAAATTGTGGTATATGAATATTATGGAATATTATTGTTCTGTAAGAAATGACCAGCAGGATGATTTCAGAAAGGCCTGGAGAGACTTACATGAACTGATGCTAAGTGAAATGAGCAGGACCAAGAGATCATTATATACTTCAACAATACTATATGATGATCAATTCTGATGGATGTGGCCCTCTTCAATAATGAGATGAACCAAATCAGTTCCAACAGAGCAGTAATGAACTGAACCAGCTACACCCAGCGAAAGAACTCTGGGAGATGACTATGAACCACTACATAGAATTCCCAATCCCTCTATTTTTGTCCACCTGCATTTTTGATTTCCTTCACAGGCTAATTGTACATTATTTCAAAGTCCGATTCTTTTTTGTACAGCCCATGTATACATATATTGTATTTAATTTATACCCTAACATATTTAACATGTATTGGTCAACCTGCCAACTGGGGGAGAGGGTGGGGGGGAAGGAGGGGAAAAATTGAAACAAAAGGTTTGGAAATTGTCAATGCTGTAAAATTACCCATGCATATATCTGGTAAATAAAAATATAATTAAAAAAAATTGCTACACCCTACTATTTTCTCAAGCTACCTTCCTGTCTCTCTCTCTCTCTCTCTCTCTCTCTCTCTCTCTCTCTCTGTCTCTCTCTCTCTCTCTGTCTCTCTGTCTCTCTCTCTCTGTCTCTCTCTCTCTCTCTCTCTCTCTCTCTCTCTCTCTCTCTCTCTCTCTCTCTCTCTCTCTCTCTCTCTCTCTGTCTCTCTCTCTCTCTCTTTAAAGTCACATCCCTTGAAAATACTTCTAGTTAGTTGCTACCTCTACATGGTCTTTCTTAGTCATTCTTCAATCAACCATTGATCTTTTTCCCTTAGTCCTCATCCTTCTCAATGCATTGGCTACATTTGACTCTGTTGACTTCTTTTTCCTCTTGGATGCTCTTGCTTTTATATTATTCTCTTTTGGATCTCTACCTGATTCCTTAGTCTCTTTGCTATCAGCATTATTCCCAATAATAGATACTTTCCAGTTTTCTTCTAGATCCTCTTGTTTTCTATCTTTGTATTTTTGGCAACCTTATCAGGTCTTATTGGGTTAAATATCATCTGTATGGAAATGCATCCAGATCCATATAACCAGATCTAATTTCTCTTACGTTTCAGTTCTGTATAACCTGATTACTATTGGAGATTTTAAACTGGATGTCCCAAAAGTATTTCAAATTCAGCATGACTAAAACAGAGCTCACCATCTTTAGTACCAAACACTCTTCTCTTCTAAATTTCTCTATTTCTATGGACTGTCATCTTTCCAGTTTTTCAGTGTTATGACCTCAGCATTATACTAGACTTTTCATTCTTTTTTATTCTATATACTCAAACAATTGCCAAATCTCGCCATTTCTATCCTCATAATATCTCATATTTAACTCCCTCTCTATTTATACAGCCACCACTATAATTTAGGCTCTTTTTTACTTCTTACCTTGATTATTCCAGTGCCTTCTAATGACTCTTCTTATGTCATCATTTCAGTCTACCCTATATGATGCCAAAATAATTTTCCTTAAGCTCCGAGATGACCACATGACTGTATTTCTGAAACATAATAAAGGGACTTTCTATTGCCTGCATTGTCAAATATAAGTTGCTGCGCTTAGCTTTAGACCCTTTTACAACCTGGATCTAATTTATCTTTCCTGCCTCATTGAACATTGATTCTCCTTCCTACAAACCTTGTATTTAATTACCTGTCATATATTTAAATTTATTAACTTTATATTTATGTTGTATTATCTTGACATATGTTCTTGTTCTCATAATATGTGTGAGAAATGTATGGACATTTGTTTTCCACAGTTATGAGAATTAAATTGGAAAAATGAAACTTAAATTAGAAATTTGAAACCTAAGGACATTAAGGAATAATCAAATGTGGAAGTTTTCTTCCCCCAAAAGAATGTAAACTCCTTGGGGGCAAGAACTGACTTTTGTAATGAAGGTAGGTAGCCTGAAATTTGAAAAGAATCTTTTGTTCTTTGCCCTTAGTCCTCCTCTGTTACCTTCTCCCCCTTCTAGAATGGAAGTTTCTTTGGGGCAGGACTGGCTATGTAATGAAGGGTGGAGGTTCATGTCATGTAACCTCTATAAGACCCAGTGAAGGGAGAATCAGGGGAGGGACTTGTTCTTCTGGATAGAAAGTAAAATGCTGTCTTTGGAGTTTTAAAAGTGTGTCTATTCACGTAGGCACTCATTTTTGCAAGAATGTAAAATAAATCTTTCTTGCATTCATCAGTGAGTCAATGGAGCTCTTGGTAAGATATTTTGTTTCTTACAGATGTGGGCGCTATCTGGGATAGATAGTTGTTGAAGCATGAGGAGGCGCATCCTCTTGACTTCAATGGTCTTGTGGACTCAGCTGGAGTCTTGAGGGGCTCAGCTTTGGCTCCCCCTCCCTCTCTCTGCCCATAGACTGTCTAAAATCTCAGGAAGGAAGGTCACTGCTGAATCCAGGAAACAACAAGGGAGCTAGAGTAGGTTCTACAGCAGCAGGCAGACTTAGTGCATACCAAAGGTAAGAATGTAGACAATTTCATATTGCTTTTGGTGGCTGGGGCCATCTTACAAGATCTGAGGTGTCAGACAGATTAGTAAAATGGAGAATTTAATGGTGCCAAGGAGTGGGAACTTCTGAGACATACCTCTTATACATTCCTGGAACAGAAAGGATGTCAGGAAATCTAGAGTTGAGTAAATGTTAGTGATCTGAGATCACTGTATATGGGACAGGTGCTAGACCCCCTTTTCCAAATTAACTAATCAGAGGCAAATTCAGGTATAAAGAAAAGCATTTATTTAATCCCAACAGGGAGAGGCCCAGATACACCTGGGAGCCATCCCAAATCCCGCTACGTGCTCATGGAACCTGGCCAACTGGAAGTAACAGCCACTTAAATAGGAAAAAACCCAAGCTTTTTCATTGGACAGACTAAAAAGATGACCCATGGTCCTCCCCACAAAGGTCATGTTACTTCCTGTAACCTCCTGTCACTTCCTGTCTGACCTTTTAGAGATTGTGTGTCTTCCTAGGGTCTTTCTTGGACCCAAAGTCCAAAGCCCAATCTCCCAACTCTGGGAACAGGGATCACATGACTCAATACTGAGAAATACTTCATCTGATTAGTCCCATTCACCTGGAATGTGGAGATCTCCACACTGGGGTTCAGGAGCACAAGAGATACATTTACAAAAAATCTAAGAGAAAAGAAGGGGGCCCCAGAAGAGAAGAGGTTCTTTTCCAGGAAGTAGGGAAGAAACAACTTTGCACTAGACAGAAAAGAAAAGGAATTTAAAAGCAGTGTGTGTTTATATGTTAGTGTGAGTCTGTATTTTGTCTTCTATGTTTTTATTAGTCAGCTGAATAACAAAGTAAAAGAAATGGCCATTTTGGGATTTAAAAGTGCTTGTTTTGGGCATCTTGATGTAAAGTAACCTAAATTTTTCTTAAGCTTTCAAGCTTCTCTCTCTTTCTAGAAAGAAAATGACCAGGGCTGCTATGTGTAGACTTAGTACAATCCAGCCTCTCCAAAGAACGGTAGTCTCCCTCAAAACCCCATGCTCAGCTTCAGTTTCTCTTTAGATAGGTCCCTATGTTCCCTAACTCCCCAGAGTCCCAAAATTTTTCTCAAAGGACTCTGAATTTTATAAAAGGGTGTGGTCTACCTCCATGTTGCTTGGGAAAGGCCAGGGAAAAATCTATTTTATACTTTAAAATCGCCCCCCCCCAATCCCTTCCCAATATGAGCAGTCCACATGGGTTTAGGGAAGAGCACAAAATTTAGCAGAGGAGATAGGAGCCATTGTCATTTTGTTCCCAGGGGCTTGTGTCTCCATCAAATAGCTTACTGCCATTTCAGAGATTTCAGGCACTCTTAGGAGAATGGAGCTTTTGAGGGGAAGAAGAGTTTTCTCCCAAAAATATAACCTAAGTTACTGTGTGTTTAAATTTAAATGGTGCATAATAGAATTACTTTCAATTGATGCTTTGGGAATAAGATTTTATAAATATGTATGCATTAATGTTGTAGTATTGCTACTAAAAGTTTAAATCTGTATTTGATTTGAAGTTAAAGAAATGGTTATTAAAACAAAGTTCTCTGATAATATTGTGGCACTATAGCTGTCTTCTGCTATAGGAAGACCTGGGCCAAGACATGCCTTTGACCATACTGATTTTGTGACTCTGAGAAAGTTACTTAACTTCTCAGTGCCAATTCTCTAAGACTATATGAGTTAGAAAAGGTGCTAATCTTCAATGTAGAGGGGGCAGCTAGGTGGTGCAGTGGATAGAGCACCAGCCTTGAATTCAGGAGGACCTGAGTTCAAATCTGGTCTCAGACACTTAACACTTCCTAGCTGTGTGACCCTGGGCGAGTCACTTAACCCTAGCCAAAAAAAAAAAAAAAAAAAAAAAATCTTCAATGTAGAAAGAATTTATTCTCTTGGGAGTTCCCTATACTAAGCAAATCACAGGTTCAGTCTCTCCCTATGAATGTATTTTTAAATTCTCTTTCCTTCTTATCAAGGTTTGTTTGACCTTGGGCAAGTCATTTAATCTCTCTCAATCTTAGTTTCTTCATCTGTAAAAAAAAATAATAATATCTACCTCTCATGGTGGCTATATGTTTAAAGTGAGTTATATATGTGTACAATGCTTAAGAAACCTTAGGTTTTATCAGTTTTTATCTTTTATATACAAGCTGATGACACACACACTTGTTCCACTGTATTCCATAGAAACTGTTTTACCCCTTTCTTAGCATCTGATGAAACTTTTTTCATATTTTATTTAAGTTTTAATCATTATATTTCCACTTGATCACATCTTCATTAAATTTAAAATACTGTTCCTGAAACAATTTATTTATGCCTTTTCCTATAATCAGATTACCTTCCTAAGTCTATCTTTTGGCTCACATTCTTACTCCAATTTCAATTTCAACTTCTCATGCTTACTTTGAAATTGAATGACTACTTTACTATGATATACATTCTTTCTTTTTATCTCATACTGTTATTACTAATGATGCTGTTTTCTTCATTGTCTAAATGTCTCCTCCCATAAACCTCTGTTTGAAACAGATTCTTTATTTTAGTTTATGTAGTTATTCTTGTTGCTATCTTTGAATCAATTTTGACATATGTCTTTTCTAAAATGTTTTTCTAGTACCATTTTGCTTTGGAAAAAATGCAAAATAGTGACTTTGATATTATAACTAAAGTTATTTCTTGAAAATATTTTTCTTTTTTTTCTTCATATTTTAAATTGGACTTTCTGAGTTTACAAAGCTTTCCAAAAAAGTTATATCATATTTTGAGGTCTTATTTTGACCTCAAATATAAACTTATAATTTTTATATTACTTTAAAGATGTTTTGCTAATGATTAAGGAGAGAATAATAAATGGTTATTAATAGGCTAGATTTTTGATAGAAGTGAGTAGTTTGACTTTTCTGAAGACTGCTCAAGGGATAAAATTCTAATTTATCTTTTCATTGATTAGAACCTCTCCTTGTTACTAAATCTTATTATAATTATTTCTGAATGACTAGATTGAAGATATTTATTGAACTAGTAGTACCATAGGTAGGAAATACTTTTGAAGTGTCCCTTTCATATTATTCCTTTTGTCAATTCTTTTATCCTTTGTTTCTGAGATATTTTACAAGTAATTTCATTCTTCTTTATAATGGATTTGTTACTGCATTTTTTAATTATGGTTTTAAGTATTCCATTTCCCACTATTGGGCCCTGGATAACAGGCCATAGTACCCACCCTCCCTCCCCCCCACCTTTTTTTTTTTCCTTGCAATTAGGTCTGGGAAATTTGGAAAGCCTTAAGGCTCTGGCTCCATTCACATACCATTTTGACATA
This sequence comes from Sminthopsis crassicaudata, assembly GCF_048593235.1. NCBI lineage: Eukaryota > Metazoa > Chordata > Mammalia > Dasyuromorphia > Dasyuridae > Sminthopsis > Sminthopsis crassicaudata. The sequence continues at coordinate 237,842,913 of NC_133620.1, read as the reverse complement.
ATAAAGGATAGCAAAGAAGAACATTGTCCAGGTGGTGCCTGTTTCCCTGACTCTATTCCTGTCCAAGATTGTCTTGATCCAAGTTATTGCCCTTGCTTCCCCATCTCTTGTCCTTGACAAGATATTGAATTAGGTTTTCTTATATTGCCTCCTGTCCTGTCAAGGCTCCAATTATGTTTTTATATCTTAACAAACTTGTCCTTCCCTAGAATTATATTCCCCATCATACCAGAAAGGGCCTTATCTCCTTTATCTCCTAGATCTGAGTTTTAGTCCCCATCTTGTTAGTGCCCAGATCATTTCTCTCTCCCGGCTCTTTTCTTTGAAGTATCTTCCTAAAGATAGCAACAGCTTCAAGATGTTAGATAAGGTAGTAGGCTAATTGCATGCCTGGGTTTTATATCCTGCTTGCAAACTCTTGTTTAGTTAAAACATTATATAAACTTTGTATCTCAGTTTCTCTACACTTTGTGCTTTGGAACCTATTTTGGAACTTTAAAATTAAACCAGTTTCTCTTTGCCTCAGTTTCTCCAGTACAACAACACATTGTAATATTGATAGATACTATAGACAAAAACTGTATCTTGCAGATATTGCAGATAGATTTTTTTTTTTTTTTTGTATGTGAAGTAGAGGTACATGTACAAGTAAAACAAGATTCTTCTTGAGCCATGGACTTTAATTATCTTCACTAGCTTTATTATCATTCATTTTGTTTAACTACAAAATGCACATTGAAGGAAAAATAGTGATGCTAGTGCTTTTAGTGTATATTTGACAAATATATATGTTTAACTTGAAATGCTTTTATTTTTCAGTCATTATTTTACTGGGATAATACAATAAATTCATCCTGTCATTTCTTTTTTTTTCAATTTCTTTTTTGTTTTGTTTTGTAAAACATTTTATTGATATGTTTTGTTTTTATATCATCTTTATTTTATGCCATTTCTTCTTTTTTGCTTATCCATTTGAGCTATTTCTTTTAAGAAAAGGAAAGAAAACAGAAACACTTTACCAAAATTAATCAGCATATTGTCAGATAATATATGGATATGATTTATTTAGAAAACATGTTCATAGTTTGATTTTTTTAAAAATTCAGTTTAGTAAGAATTAAGTACCTACTCTAAGCCATTTTACTAAGAAGATACAAAGAATATACTACCAAAAACTTTTTTCTTCAAATTTTTTTCTGCTAATTGTATATAAGAACAAAGTTGAGGAAATATAAACTATTTGACTCTGTATTTTTCTCAGTTATAAAAATATTAATTTTTGGGGGTTGTATTTATTTTTTAAATAGGAAAGCATTCATATAATTCAGGAAACATATTATATCAAAATATCTACCTGCAGTTTAACCTCTTTTATGATTGAATGAAAGGTCCTGTTTCTTCCCCAGTAGGAGTTTTCTATCCAAGTTAAGAAGATTGTAACTACTTCCTGGTGCAGGCACTAAACTGGTAGGTATGTTCACTGAGTATGTAAGAAATCTTTATAAATCATGGAGAACTGGAGAGATCAATACCCAGGATTGAAGATGAATAGATATCATTTTTCAAAAAAGGGATAGGAATAGAGTCTTTTAATTGTGTTTTTTTTCATTAATCTTTAATTCCTCTTTATTTTGTTTATAAGTACTTTACATTAGTACAACTTTTCATGTTGATTATGGCAATGTTTTATAACTAATTCCAGAAACATTGCCTTTATTTGGCATTTTATTGGACAGGATATTACAGTTGCAATATTTGACATATGTAGTTATTCTGTATAATAGCTGATCACCATATTCTCGTTTTTATTAAAGCTTTTTAATGTGTGGATGATATATGTTAAACACGGTAAAATATATGTTAAATCCAAAATATGCATACATATTTACACAATTATCTTGCTGCACAAGAAATATCAAATTAAAAAGGAAAAAAAAATGAGAAAGAAAATAAAATGAAAGCAAACAACAATAAGAGTGAAAATGCTATGTTGTAATCCACACTCAATTCTCACAGTCTTCTCTCTGGATATGGATGGCTCTCTTCATCACAAGATCATTGAAACTGGCCTGGATCATCTCATTGTTGAAAAGAGCCATACCCATAAGAACTGATCATCATATAATCTTATAATAAAATTGCCATGTACAATGATCTCCTGGTTCTGCTCATTTCATTTATGATCATAGAATCTTATATTTGATTAAAAATTTTGGCAAAATTCAACAATGTGTTGAAAGGTTGATTAGTAAATATTTCTAGCAAGTAATAGACCCCAAAAATTGACACTAAGGACACATCACACAATTAATTTTTATTTGTTTTTGGGAGAAGGTTGCCTGTAGGTACAACTTACCTAGCTTTTGTACAACTTTTGCTAAACTCTCAAAGAAGTGTCTAGGGTCATACTACTAGTAAATGTCTGAGAACAGAAAAATTTCAGTCTAACCAACTCCAGGCCTAGCATTCTGTTCTGCTCTTACATCACAGTACTTGCCAATTCAGTAGTTTAATGGCTAGTCCTAAAGTGGGGTCATAAATAGTTTTTAGAAGGAAATATTTAGCATAGGACCTTGGTGACTCTGTGCTTGACTTGAGGTATTGTACAATATTACCAGTGAATTCGTTAAAGCTTGATCATGTTTGTTGACAATGGAAAATTGAGAAGTTCCTGAATGATATAATAAAGCATAAAAAGATTGACAGGTTAAAACATTTAATTAATTCCAATTAGATGAAATTTAATAAGAATATTTATAAAATCTTTTACTTAAAATTATTAGCTATGTGACCTTGGACAAGTCACTTAACCCTTTTTCTCTAAGTTCCTTCATCTATAAAATGAGCTAGAGAAGGAAGTGGCAAACCACTCCAATATCTCTGCCAAGAAGACCTCAAATGGGATCACAAAGAATAAGACTTGACTGAAATGACTGAACAACAGCAAGAATTCTTTAAAAAAAAATTAGTTTCAAGTGAATATGGGATAGAAATGGCTAGATAGTAGCAATTTTTTTGAGTTTCAGGGGACTGACAGCTCAATAAGCCAATGCTGTGAATATGGTAACCAAGATAGTGAATGAAATTTTAGGTTGCATTAAAATAATATTTATGACTAGGGAATTATTATTTTTGCTGTGAAACCTGTTCTAGCACTACAGCTGGAGTATGGAGTTCATATCTGGACATCATATTTTAGGAAAGACTGGACAATGTTCAGAGGAGTGCAACCAGGATGGTTAAGGGTTTCATTTCAATTCATATCATATTGTTACTTGTTAAAGGATCTTGGCATAATTAGTTTGCCAAAGAGAAGACCTGGAATGATTAGGCTTTGCACATAATAGTTGGCTGTCTTCATATGTATTTGAAAGATTGTCACATAGAATGGTTAGATGTATTTTTTTATGGGTCCAGAAGGCAGATCTAGGAATGGTGGACAGAAAGGGGAAATTTAGACTTTGTGTAAAAACAACTTTCCTATCAGTATTATCCCAAAGTATATTGGGTTGCCTTGGGAGGTAATGGGTTTCCCCTTATCTTTGATCAAATGTTGGGCATTAAGAATATTGTAGAGAAGACCCTTGTTTAGATATGAGTTTCATGTTAAAATTCTCAGAATTCCCAAAGACAAAATTCAACAATTAGGTAGATCAGTGTATTGAACAATTTTGGGTAATCAGAACTGTGGTCACTATAAATATTATCTTGGAGAATAATTTTTCTAAACCATTTAGTCAATTCAAGGGTAGAGTTAGGTAATTATGTTAATTAGATTGAGATAGCCTTGTACTGTTTGGTTACTATCTTAATTCATTTTTTTTCCCCTAGGAGCTTAGATTTTTGTCTTAAATGTTAACTCAGGGTTCTCATTGAATGTGTTTCAATTTTTGGTAAATAACGGCAAAAAGACATGAATTCAAGACACTGGTAATTGCTAGCTTAAGATTGATAAAGTTTCTCATTTTGGTGAGAACTAAGATTTATATCATCAAGTACATTAAAGAATGTAACCCAAAGAAGGAAAAAGTAGTGTCAGCATGTTTCTATAACATTCTATATTTGTGAAAAACTATCTCAGAATCCATATGGGAGAAGAAATAAATTTCCAGTCTACAAAGAGCCTAACAAGGGGATATTAACATTCTGTAGCAAGTGGTTTTAATTCATTTGTATGTGTTGGGGCAAGGAAGGATAATACTTGCAGTTTTAAAATTCTAAGAAGCAAAACTGTAACCTTATACACATAATAAACATGCCACCCATCTTCTGGCAGAAGGAGATGAATGGTTCAGGGTGCAGATTTAGATGTATTTTTTGGATGTGATTGGTATAGGAATTTGATTTGTTTGGTTTAGCAAATTTGTTTCAGTTTTTTTCTCTTGCTTTTTTTGGAGAGAAATATGGGAAGATAGAAAGTGATGGAAGAAGATAGGAGATATGATTTTATTAACTGAAAAAAATTAAAGAATTAAAAATAAAGAGGAGAAAAACATTGTAGAAATTAAAGTTTTGTTGACCCTGCCAGAGCAGATTATCATTTCCTTTTCATCTGTAAATTCTACTTCTGTTAATGTAGCCTAATGGTTCATAAACTTTTATTTAGATAACTGAAATATATACATTATGTTATAATGTTAGGAAAACTTTAATATACAGTGAATTGATAAAAAACAATCAAGCCATTTATTACGTTCTTCCTTTTTGCCAGGCACTGCATGAAGTTCGAAGACTACCAAGACCAAAGAGACATTCCCTTAAGTAGCTTGCTTTCTGTTTGAGAAACAACACATATATTTATTGGTAAGTACAAAAATGATACAAGGTGATTTTTGTAGTGAGCTGTCGTCTCCAGAAGCTGCTGGATCGCTCTCTAGGAAGAGAACTGCTGTGTCTACTCAAATCTCTCAGACAGATTCTTCTTCCTGTAACGAACCGTTGTCTCCAGGCAGTTGCTGTTAACTCTTGTCCAAAGAAGTGACTTCCCTTCCTGCAGAGAGCCCCGTCAAGCCTGATGCAATGCAGAGTCTTTCTTCTTGAATCCTGGCTCTGAATCTCCTCCAGCTCTTATCCTTCTCCAGGCCGATCTGCTCTCTGCGCCCATTGCTGTCTCTTTTTATCCTCCCAGAGAATGGGCGTGGGATAATGCAAGGGCTTCTGGGAAGAACCACCCCAGCCAATGAGCTTGCCCCCTCTATCAAGTCAACCTGAGTTCTCACCTTGTAATTGTCCAGAAAACCTCAGTTCTCACTTAGTAATCATAACATCTCCCCCTTTCTTTTGATTTAGAACATAGGACAGTCATGACCTTGAAACATAAATCCATCAATATGGGAAGTATTACAGATAATTACATAAATTACATAAGCATATAGTAACATAGTAACATAACACATGCTAGAAGTATATAACATAATCATAATCATAAATTGAAAATTTATAAATGTCCATAAGTCCATTGTCCATTATTCTCATCTTGTGTGAGGAAGTCCAATGATTCCTGCTGGTTTTTAAGTTCTTTAACAGTCTTCTTATTATCCATGCTCTTTCAGTGTCAGATGTTTCTTAGATCTTCTCCTTTATTTTGAGGTCTTTCTCTTTTTCTGTCTCTCTCTGATGGACAAGGCGAATATGACTTGTTGGCACCCATCTGATTCCTTCTCCTGCTGAAGAAATACAAGCAAACCCTCTCTCCCAGGCATTTAACCTATCTAATTACCTTCTATTTACCACTTTCTAAATCTCTTCTCATCATCTGGCAATTACATCGGAATTGTTTGCACTGGACACAGCCCTGTTGGTTTAAAAGGCCTGTATTCTCCCCAAGTGTAATCCATTTTTGCAATCTGATTGCCTTTTGGTTGACTGATTGGGTAATCCCTTTCTGCCATGTGATTGCTTTTCTGCTGGTTGATTAAATCAGAGTCCTGGCCTTCTAAAGGTTCTTTGGGTGTAACATCAGCTGCCATCATGCCCCAAGTCTTTTTTGCCTGGGGCCCTGGACCTGGGCCCCTCATCCCATTTCCCTGAATTATTCTATACTCTGATGCCCAATGGAGTCCTCTGTTGCATTTTGAACATGGGGTTTTAGGTCTTCTCTCACCCTGTCTTCTCACTGTATCTCCATATCTACACTGAGCTCTTAGATGCCCAATTTTTCCACATTGAAAACATCGCCGAGTTTCTCTAGAAGGCCCTTGCCAGGAGGGACCCTGTCTTTCCACATTCATCATTGTCTGAGTGTAAAAAGCATTTGTTCCCACTGTAGCACAGCGTCTTATGATCTCCTCTAAAGGAGCATCTTTGTCTAATCCCCATATAATTCTTTTGCAAATCTCATTGGCATTTTCCTTAGCCAGATGTCTGGTCATTATTTCTGTAGCTGAATTTTCTCCAATAGTTCTTTTGACAGCAGTTTGCAAACGTCCCACAAAATCTGCAAAAGGTTCATTGGGACCTTGCTGTATTTTAGTGAAAGCCTCTCCACGATCTTTCTGTCCAGGAAGGACACCCCAAGCTTTTATTGCAGCCTTAGCAATTTGCTCATATATTGTCATGGTATAATTAATCTGTTCCGAATTCTCTCCATACTGACCTTCACCAGCTAAGTGCTCAAAAGTGAATTGTGTGTTAACTCCTATTTCCAAATTGCATCTGACTTGAATTTTACATAATTCATGAAATTCCGCAAGCCATAATAAATTTTCTCCAGGTTCCAGACATGTCCTTGCTATGGATTTCCAATCATTCGGGGTTAGGACTTCATAAGACAAACCATCTAGTAACATTTTGACATAAGCTGATGTAGCCCCATAAAGGGTACAACCTTTTTTCAAATCCTTAATTGTATTCAAATCTAAAGGTGCATATCTTCTCCTTTTTTTACCTACAGAGTCAGTATTTTCAATCACAGGATATGCATGTATAAAATCACTTATATCCTGTCCTTCTCTCTTAGCTTTAACCAATGCTTTTTCTAATCTTGTCATAGGCTTAGGCTTCTTCACAGGCAATTCTGTTTGTGTTTCTGCCTCTTCCCCTCTTTCTTCCTCCATCTCTGAAGGTGAGGTTGATGTGGGCCTGTCAATAATCTGTTCTCTAGGCAGGGTTGAAGCTTCTTCAAGAGAATCATACCATAATTCCTCATTTAAATCCTCTTGCTCTAGGGAAAGATCTTGATCTTTTCTTTTTTCCTCACACTTCCTCCTCTGTTCATTTTTAGAACTTTTCCTTCTCCTACAACTTGCTTGATAGTTTAAGGCTAATTGAACTATGTTGTAGATATAAAATACTTCTGCAGAAATTGAACGAGGCCCATTTTTTGCTTGAAATTCTTTCATTTCATATCCCACTAGCTTCCATTTATCTACATCTATCTTTTCTTCCTCTAAGAACCAAGGGGATGTGCGTCTTAATGCAGCCAAGAGTTTAGCAATCTGTACCCAGGTTACAAGTAAACTCTGCTCCTCAATTATCTTGATTATACTCTCTATAGTACCACTCCTGAATGGAGCTGAGGTTGCGTCTGGGGCTGAGGTTGAGTCGGCTGAGGTCCAGGGATTGAATATAGCTAACATCTGCCCCATTTCAGCTATAAGAGATTCCTGGTTTAGCCCTTAACAAGTTAAGTTCCTTATTTATCTATTAGCACGCTCACTTAATCTTTAACAAAGTTTCCTCGTTACTCACGGTTCTGGGTCAGAGAGACTGAGATCTAGATCGGAAGCTTTTCCACTGGAATCAGGACTGTGTCTGTCCCTGTTCGGGCGCCAAATTGCAAAGGTCTGGACTAGCTCTTCTTGTCAGGATAAGCAAATGTCCTTGCCCCACGTTGGGCGCCAATTGTTGCGTGCTGTCGTCTCTAGAAGCTGCTGGATCGCTCTCTGGGAAGAGATCTGCTGTGTCTACTCAAATCTCTCCGACAGATTCTTCTTCCTGTAACGAACCGTTGTCTCCAGGCAGTTGCTGTTAACTCTTGTCCAAAGAAGTGACTTCCCTTCCTGCAGAGAGCCCCGTCAAGCCTGATGCAATGCAGAGTCTTTCTTCTTGAATCCTGGCTCTGAATCTCCTCCAGCTCTTATCCTTCTCCAGGCCGATCTGCTCTCTGCGCCCATTGCTGTCTCTTTTTATCCTCCCAGAGAATGGGCGTGGGATAATGCAAGGGCTTCTGGGAAGAACCACCCCAGCCAATGAGCTTGCCCCCTCTATCAAGTCAACCTGAGTTCTCACCTTGTAATTGTCCAGAAAACCTCAGTTCTCACTTAGTAATCATAACAGATTTTTACTGGGACATTACTAGTGGTTAAGTGTTCAAGAAAAACCTTATGTAAAAAGTTCATACTTGAACTGAGTTTTGAAGAAAATTGGAGATTCTGAGAGGTTTGAAGTGGCTTAAAATTTGATATAATATGCAAAAAATCAATAATAGCTTTTATTCATTTTGAATGCAGGAAAGTTTTATTTTACATTCTTGCAAGAATGGGTTCCTAGGTTGGTAGACACCACCAGAAGTTGTTCTTAATGGGAAGTATACTGGAGTTGAGATCAGAACACAAAGCTCATCCTCATTTTGCTGCTTATTAATCATTTACTACAGGAAACCCCCACCAGGCCATTTAGTTACTCCTACCTTTAGTTTCCTTATCTGTAAAAGGGGTATAATCTTTTTTTCTTCTTATCTTACTACTTATCTTTCTGTTATGAAAGTGATAACTAGTTTTGGCTGAGATGTGCAACAGAACACATCTCTCATCTATCTATAATTGGGAAAAGTATATGGTCTGTTTCTCTTCCAATTTTTATGTGGTGTCATTTTAAATATTAAGGTCATATTTACTGTGGATTTATTTATTTATTGTGGAATACAAAAATATTGATTCATCTATATCTAATTTCTGCAGCTGTTTTCCAGTTCTTAGTAATTCTTATGAAATAGGGAATCATTTCCTAAATAGTTTTTTTTTTTTTATTCTTCGCTGTTTAATCTGTTCAGTTGATCTCTTTTTTGCAACAAGAATCAAATAGTTTCAATGACTGTTATTTTGTAATATAGTTTAAAGTCTGAAAGTCTGAATCTTGTATTTACCTTTTTTTTGGGGGGGGTTATTTTCTTTGATATTATAGATCTTTTGTGAATTTTGTAATAATTTTGTTAATTTTTTTTAACTATTCCTTTGATAGTTTGGGATAGCATTAAAATTGTAAATTAGTTTTGATGTTATTGACATTTGTATTATAGAATTTTCCAGTTATGAGCATTGGATGTTCTTCAGATTTTTTTTTTTAAAGGAGCATCTTGTTACTGAATATATACTAATATTTTGTATGCTTTGGTAGATTGACTCATATATTTGATATATTTTGTAATTATTTTGATTTGGACCTCCCTTTTATGTTTTTTTAATTTAAATTTTATTTTAATTAAATATTGATTTTGAAGGTTTTGTAGTCTGCAACTTTGTTAAAGCCATTATGTCAATGAGTATCTTTGCTGATTCTTTAGGATTTCCCAAGGAAACTCACATTATTAGCAAATAGGGATAGTTTTTAATCTCTCTTTAAGCCTTTAATTTTTTTCTCTTGTCTTATTATTGTTGTAACATTTCTGAAATTATGTTAGTGACAGGAAAAGTAGGAGTCCTTATTTTTCTCCATTATTTGTAAAGTTTCTAGTATGCCCTATAATATATGATATTTTCCTTTTATTTTATATAAATATTTTTTATAATATAGAAAGATTCCTGTTTCTCTTCTTTGTGGAGTTTTTTAGCATAAGTTAGTGTTGTGCTTTATCAATGTTTTTTCCTGTATCTGTTGAGATAATCATGTAGTTTTGTTTTTAGTGTAATTGATTATATTCCTAATATTGAACCTCCTTGAAATAAATCCAACTATAATGATTGGTTACTTTTTTGGATTTTGCTGAATTCTATTTTACAGGATTTAATTTTTACTTAAAATTTTATAATTGTGGTTTATTGATTGATAGATAATTCCTCTTTACTTCATACTGCCCTGGGCCATCTCCATTCTTCTTGATCTATATCTTGCAGCTGAAGTCAAATGGCTTCAGATGTTTGAAATGGAAATAGAACTAGCTATAAAGGAACTACCCAAAAAAAATCCTGATCCAGGTGGATTTTTTAGACAAATTCTCTTAAACTATTAAAATAACAAATCATTAGTACTACATAAAATATATTCAAAAATTTAAAAAAAGAAAGTACTCTATAAGATTCCTTTCATGAAACAAATATAGTATCAATACTTAAACCAGGACAGTTATTGTTCATCTTTTGTTCTTGAAGAACAGGATTTCTTAATTTTTTTCCATTCGCAACCCCTTTTTAACCCAATAAATTGTTTTGTGACCCCAGGTAAACAAAATTTTGATTTTGAATTTCACATTTTTTTCTTTTTCCCTTCATTTCTCCTCCCCAAAATGGCAAGCAATCACACATAGGTTATACAAAAGTATTTATGTTAGCATTACTAGGTGCTAACTCGGTTGTCTAATTTAGTATGGTACTTAACAATTCTCTAGCTCAGAGTTCACATTTTTAGTTCAAACCTTTAAAGGAGTTTACATCTTTAAAAGGAGCTTGCTCATTGGTCTGTAAGAAATACCCACAAGCCCATTCTCCGGGAGGATAAAAGGAGCCAACATTGAGTCTAGAAGGCAGTCTGGATTGGTTTAAGGACAAGACTTCCCAGGAGAACTTCAGGGAAGCTGGAAGAGATTCAGAGCCAGGATTCGAGATTCTACCTTCAAGATGACTGGAGGCTTTAGATTCAGAGGGAGCTAGAGACTGAAGCTGGTTGGAGAGATTCTGACAGGAAAAGATTCAAGACTTTGAAAGACACAAGACAGAACTAAAGCCAAGGCTGCCTCCCCAGAAGATCCCCAAGAGATCTCCTTCCAGAGAAGGATGGAAAATCTAGAGACAACAGGACATTACATTTTGGCGCCTAACATGGGGCAAGGACTTTTGCTTATCCTGACTCTGGCTGATTCTGAGCCCTTCACAGGGAACTAGCCTGGACAAAACATTTTCATATAAATATTTCCACATTAGTTATATTGTGAAGGATAAACAGAACAAATGGAAAAAGCCATCCTGTCCTCTTCAGCTTCTCCTCCCAAAGTGAAAATGACATTGAGTCCATATTTCTTTTTTTGGATGTGTTCCATCATGAGTCTTTTGGAATTGTCTTGGATTACTGTATTTCTGACAAGAGCTGAGTCAGTTATAGTTGATCATTGCAAGTGTGTGCAATGTTCTCATTGTTCTGTTTACTTCATTTAGTATCAGTTCAAATAACTCTTTTTAGATTTTTTTGAAATCTACCTGCTCATCATTTCTTACATCAGGATAGTATTCTATTACATTCATATACCATAACTTGTCCAGGTCTTCCCCATTTGATGGGCTTTTTATACATGTAGGTTCTTTTCTCTTTTTTTAAGATTTCTTTGGAATACAGATCTAGCAGTGATTTTGCTGGATTAAAGGGTATGCTCAGTTTGATTGCCCTTTGGACATAGTTCCAAATTGTTTCTTAGAATGATTGGATTAATTCACAATTCCAGCAACATTGACTATTGTGTCAATTTTCCCACATTTTCTGTGAAGATATTTAAATGTAAAATAAAAGTTTATATTTATTCTCTAAATAATAAGGAACTTCTTAAGTGTAAGATGGGTATGAACCTGCCCTTTAGGAATTTGAACTTGTTGGTTGTGGGGGATGGGTTGTGGAGGAGAAAAATATGAGACTTGAAAAACAAATAGAAGTCTTTTGTCATAATCCTTGTAAGAAGTAATGAGGACCTGAATTAGGATATTGGCTTTTTCAACATTTCAAACTCTGTTATTTCCCTTTCACCTTTATAGGGGAAGATCTTTTGAATATTTAGGAAAACATCTTAGCGGAATTAAGAAAAGGAACTGTTCAAAATAAACTGAAAAAAGGAACAAATTTAAAGTGGGAGGGAAAACAGATTCTAAGTTTGTGAAAAGTTCTTGGCAGCTCAAACATCACCATTCTGGGATGGCAGTTATTTTGAGTTTAGAGCAAGTTGAAGCTGAGTTGAATTTTAATTGTTGAATAAATGCCTGTGTAATTAAATTAAAAGAAGCGAGAATTTATTATTTATAGGCCTTTACTTTATTTTAAAAAAAAACCCTCTCATTGGAGGCTTATTGTCTATATCTGTTTTGGAGAAAAGGTAAATATTTTTCAATTCACTGGTGTAAATGAGTGCCTTGTAAAATAAATAGATTAACTATAAAATATATATTGGATTTTTATGGACTTAATGGACTTAAAGGAAGAGCTTAAAAGGAAATCATTCATAGCCATGTTGGCAACTAAACTTGCTCGAAAGGTATGGTGCCAAAAAAAGAAAGTAGGATAGAGTGAATTCATTATGAGTTATAAATAAGCTTTTAGAAATATTATGCATTTATTTAATTATGTTTTGGAAAGCTGAAACTGGTTAACCTCATAACTGACATTCTTTTGATTTATTGTCATGCTTCAGGAGTCAAAGAAGTAGCAATACTTTTTGTAGGTGATGTCACTAGTTTTAGAGTGGCTAGTTACTCTGTGTAATTCTGCATGTGATATATTAATAAACCTTTTTAAATAATTAAGTTTTTTTGTTCCCCAAATCACTGCAAACAATTTAGTGAAATAGGCAAAATGACTAATAAAACTCAAGTTATAAGATAATTATTTGTTTTGAAATTGTCTAGTTGGTTCTACATAATTTTGCTTGATTGTGTCTTTGTCTACATATGTCCTTTTTGTAGTCACTTATTTTGCTGTAAGTAGTCAAAAGGGGATGTATATGCAATTTAGGAAAGAAAAATTATGATAAAGATTATCTTTAGTAATCTTTTAGTAAATTGGGCTAGCCAAATTTTGAAAATAATAAAAAAAAACTTCCATAGTTTAGCCTCCATTCAGAATCTTATCCCCTATATTAATTTAGTGTATTCCTGCCCCATGAAACAGATTATTTAAATAATTGAAGATCTTTGTAGGAGAAAAGAGAGGTGGTTGCAGTATGGAAGGAGTGGGGAGTCCAGGGAAATTTGAGCATGTTGGTGGGTAGACAGGAAAAAAGTCACTGAAAAGGAAGATGTTGAAGATACTTGAGGGAGAGGTTAATTGAAAGTTTTAGCTCTTTGGGAAAGGATTATGAGGATTAGTTAACAATAGCAAGAATTAGAGTGGAGGAAAGAAGAGGGAAGGTAAAAATAGATTTTGAAATGAAGAAGAGGGAAGTTAAAGGAGTTTACACTTAATGGTGTTGATTTTTTCTGGAAAGTAGATGTAATCTCTAGAGTAAGGATAATTGTTAAAGTTTGGAATAATTGCTGTGAGCAATGTGGTAAGGTTTTAACAGTAGTTGACCAAAAAGATTGACAAGCTTCAGGGAGGTTTTGGTTGAGATATTTAATATGAATTATCATGGATTTATAGTGGTCCCACAATCATAAGTTTTTTATTTTTTTATTTTTCCAGAAGTAATTTAAGAAGAGAGCAAATAACTATGGGAGTTGCCTCAAGTTAGAGGGGACAGTAGTCCTCTAATACCAAATTAATGTACAAAGCATCCCTGTTAAAAAACATATAAGATAAGATAACAGAATAAGATAAATCATTTTATCTGAATTCATTATTTTTTGTCTAAGACCAGCTCAAATTTTAAAGATACTAGAAGTTGAAACTTTTAAATAAATGGCTAATCAGAAAAAATATGTATTTCAAAAGCCAGAAATGTCAAGCAATAATTTGTTTAATTTCTACTGAAACCAAATTAGCAATCATCTGGCACGATTAATTCATCTTTACTGATACATACCTTAGAACCTATTAAGCTTTCCTTCCTCCTTCTATTCTATCTTGCCATCTTCCTTTTTATGTTTATATATCATTTTCTTTTTACCCTATCTTGAACTTTTTCTTTTTTTTTTGTCTTAATCCATTTCTATTATTGTTTACCCTTTGTCTTTGAATTAATAATTTTGTTTCTTGTTAAAAACCTTCAAAATATGGGGACAACTAGATGATGTAGTAGATAGAGCACTGATTTGGGAATGAGGAGAATCTGAGTTAAAATGTGGCCTCAGACATTTGCTTAGCTACATAACCTTGGGACAGTCACTTAAACCTGATAGCTCCACAACAAACATCCTCTTTTTCCCCAACAAAAAAATAAACAACATCCACCCAACTAAATGAAAACAAACCTTCAGAATTTGATTGTAGTAGCTTATTCAAGTAAAAAAGTCAATAAAGCAAGTGGTTGTTGGAAGGTTTGACTTACCTGTGCTGTATTTATAATCCACATTGTTTTACTTTCTTTAGGTAGATCTTTAAAATTTGTTTACATGGATATTATAAACATTAGCTAGTATGGTAGAGAATAAGAGTATTATAAGAGTGGGAATAGCTAGATATTAAGTGATTCAGTAATTCTGAGGGAGGTGTTTCAAAGTATGATTGACAGTTTCTGTCTTTTCAGTGTATCATTTGAGGTCTGCAAAGTATTTCTTAAATTCTTTTGCTAATTTATGAGCTTTTTCCTTTTAAAATGTTTTATTTTAAAATTTGACCCTTAGAATAGCTTTTAAAAGAGGTTGTGTATGAGAGAATATAATAAGATTTATTACCTTATATATAAAATACAGAGCAATAATACTTAAACTACTTCTTTCATAATTATTGTGAAGAATGTACTTTGTGAATTGTCAAGTATATATACATATATATGTGTATATATATATGTATACATATATGGGAGTTAATAAAAACTCTTCCCATTTGTTAGTTTAGGACTTTTTGATGAAAATTAAAGGCTTAGTAGTTTCGCTGATTTAGGAGCATAGACTCATAGATCTAGTTATAGAAGAGACCTTAGAGTTCAGGTAGTTCAACCTCCTTACCTTAAAGAGTCAAAAAGTAAGATAACTTGCCAGAGGTCTTACAGGCTAGTACTCACTAAAGA
This sequence comes from Sminthopsis crassicaudata, assembly GCF_048593235.1. Lineage (NCBI taxonomy): Eukaryota > Metazoa > Chordata > Mammalia > Dasyuromorphia > Dasyuridae > Sminthopsis > Sminthopsis crassicaudata. The sequence goes on along the minus strand of NC_133620.1, from coordinate 237,827,894 downwards.
TAAGATTTGAATCAAATAATGGGAACCAGTGCTGTTTCCACTGTACCATGATTCCTATATATATATATATATATATATATCTGTATGTACATATATATGTGTGTATATGTATAAAGATTATGATATTTATTTAATTATAATTAAATGAGAGGAAATTATATTTTATTGCTTAATTACTTAAAAAAAAGCCAACATTAGAGAAAGGCATTAGATATTGCCATATGAAGGGATGATGTCTAATATTTAGCTGTATGAATATAACATTTTAAAAAGGTCTCCTTAATCATAAGATTGTATAGCCAACTACAAGCATTTATTTTTTTGCCCCCATCCTCTAGGTTTATTTTCAGGAGAGCTTCGAATCAGGAAGAGCTGGGTTCAAATTCTGGCTCTGAAAATTCTCTTTTGTTGTTAGTCATTTGTTTCAGTTGTGCCTGCTTCTTTGTGATCCTATTTGGAGTTTTCTTGAGAAAGATACTAGAATGATTTGTCATTTTCTTCTGTAGCTAATTTTATAAATGAGGAAACTGAGGCAAACAAGGTTAAGTGATGTGTCCAGTATCATACAGTTAATAAGGATCTGAGGCAGGATTTGAACTATGGTCTTTCTAACTCTAGACCAAACACTCTATCTGCTGTGCTATCTGTCCTGAAAGTTCTCCAAGTCCTTGTTCTGTATATGAAATGAAAGATAGATTGCAGTTTGTTTTGATGGAGGTAGTTTCTGGTCAGAGGATTTTATACACGTAATAAAATCATTCCTTTGCATCATTACTTAATCTTGCTTTGTGCAAGTTTGAATCATCTGAAACTTTTTGCTAAGCTTTAGCTCAGTTGGTTAGCTAGTAAGACCATTTATTTAACCCTCTCTGGAACGTGTAATTTTTCTTTAGGCTACATTCTTATCACTAATAAGTCTTTTTGATAGTTTCCATCTTTGACCAGTAGGATTGAGTTAAGAGTGGTGAGTATTAATGAAATCCATAAGAATCAAAATTACAAAGCATTCAGTTATTATTTTTTTTTCTATTTATGTTGGTGTTGTAATTGTCTTTTAAAATCTTATGGAGAAAAATGGTGGAAGATTATGAGCACCATAACCTTAAAACATTGAGGGATACTGGTGATTAAAATCTATGTAGAGAAAGATCATTGAAAAGACCTAAGGAAAGTCCTCTCCAGGGCATGTAAGGATATGGTTGGAAGGAAAAACTGATGAAAAATGGAAAAATTCTGCCAAGTTTTTTATAATTATGATTGGTGATAGTGAAGTTACCACAGAGATATTATAATTTTGGATGTGCTTATAAAACTTGTAGAAAAAGCATGATAGAAAACAAAGGTGGAAAGAGCATCTGGACTAAATCAAGTATATATAGAAGAAATCCATATTGGGGATGGATTTAATTATGAGTATATTGTGGGATTGATTTTTAGGAAAGTTGGAGAACAAAAAAACATAAGATGTTCACCAAAAATGAACCTTATTATTGGCAAGAAAGAATTAATACCTAATGACTTATATGACTGTTCCCCTAGCTCTGTAAACTTCGTTTGATGATAATCAACACAGTAATTGAGTCCATCCTAGATGAAAGCATTAATAAGTAGACTGTATCTGTACTATCATATACCTGATTAAAAGATGTAAATAATACTGTAATCATATATTATTATTGTTTATACTATATAAAATCATTTGCTTTGATAAAGCAGAATTCCTCTTTCCAGGTATTCCTCAACAAAGTGTCCTCTGGTCACATGTCATAATTATGCAAGGTTCCTTGGGAAAAAAAAAAGAAGCTATAACAAAGGAGAGAAACTTGTCCATTCACCCTATGATCATTAATGATAGCTGAAGCATAAAACAGAAATACATGTTCTCAAAGGGATTTTCCAAGAGTATGGAAAAGATCCAGAGTAGAGTCTGATTTTCTGTGGATGATGGATAGTGAGATCTGTTTAAGATGAATTGAGTGGATGAAGAACGTCTTTTTAAATTTGTTTAGGTTTTTCATTTTTAATTTATGGAAGAAAATATTTCTGTAACATAGTATAATAAAAAAGATGATTGCACATGAAACTGCAAATCTATTATATACACATATATAATAAAGTTCTCATGTAAATTTCTTTTTTTCTCTCCTACCCCTCCCTCTGCCAAGTCTAGTTCTTCTTAAACATAAAAGTTTTAAAGGACTTAGCCATCTGCTCTTCCCTATCTCACTGTTCTACATCATTATTAATATTTATTTTCAAGTTTTATGTGTTCTTTTCTCTTGCTCATCTATGGTTCTAGAAGACAGTTTATTTACTTTATATCTGTATATTCAAGAAATCAATAGTGATTTCTTCAGTAAAGAATATCTATTTTTGAGAACAGCTAAGATGATGAAAATAGAAAGAAGCATAGTACAGTTGAGAGCTCTCCCCTACAACTACTCTACAAAGATCTAGTAAATTTCTTGGATCAGTTCTTGATCAGGAATTCCAAGATTCTTCTTCCCTTATTCTTCTAGCCTTACCAGCATAGGGAGATGGACGGTCTCTAGAGTGGGGGGGGAGGAATAGAGTGTAGTCAATTGAATTGATACAGAGATATGAAACACACAAAATGAATGTGAAGGCCTATATAACCATGCACTAGAACAAGAAAATAATTCAGATTTGACACAGAGGGGATCAGTATTATACAGGGAGTAGAAACAAGTGCCATCTGAAAACCCTGTCACTCACTACCCAGTTATTGGATCACAGATCCATTATGGACTAAGGAGAGTACGTGGACATAAATGTAGTTACCTAGGCCTCCTAAAGATAGCAGTTGATTAAGAGTGCTGGGAGTGGAGTCAGGACGACCTGCGTACAAATTTTATCTCAGACACCATTATGTGACCTTGGTCTATCATTTAACCTCTAGATGTTGCCTCATTTTCCTCAACTATAAAGTGGTGATAATAATAGCACTTAGCTTCCATGGTTATTTTGAACACCTAATAAGATAGTATTTTTCAAGTGCTCAGAACAGTGTCGGGCATGTAATAGGTATTATATAAATACTTATTTCTTTCTCCCTTCCCTGCCAGGGGAATGGTTGTGAATGATAATCTGTATATTGAGAACAAAAGAACAAGTGCCTTAGTTGTGTTTCTCTGATTGTAGGAGCTTATTCTGAAACCTACCATAGAATAACCAGGACAGGAAACCCTGAACAAAAGGGACCCTATAGCTTTGTCACTTTGAACCTTCAGAGCTTTCCTGCTGATTGAAAGTGACTGAGTCAAGTAATTTTCTACTGAAGTGCCAAGCAGGAACAAACCCAGAGTTGTATTGCTCAGACCCAAATCCAGGTCAGAAGCTCAGACTTCACATTGAATCAGACCACTGAATGCTTGCATTCCCCTAGCCTTAGTTGACAGTATTCTGAGAAAGAATCAAAAGGACACTGAATAGGACCACACATAGCCCAGCTATTATCTCCAGAAATATGCACAACTTAATATGTTTTTGTTAAGCACCTACTATATACTAAGCAGGGGCACTGGTCCTGGAGTCAGGAATATCAGAGTTCAAATATGACCTCTGACATTTACTAGATATTTGACCCTGGGCAAGTCACTAAAACTTGTTTGGTTCAGTTTTCTCATATGTAAATGAACTGGAGAAGGAAATAGCTATCACTCTGTTACGTTTGCCAAGAAAATCCCAAATGGATCCCAAAGAGTCAGATACAACTCAGATGATGTGACACAAACATACCAAGTACTATGTTAAGTGTTGAGTATACAAAATGAGGCAAAAGACCTTGCCCTCAAGGAACTTCTAGTCCAATTGAGGAGACAACAAGCAAACAAATACAGGAAATTTTGCTATAATTTGATATATATGATATGTGTTCCTCACCAAAAAAGATCAAACTATGCAAAATGCATCAGTAAAACTATAGAGTTTATGAGGAAAATGGGACTAGGGGTACAATGTTAAAAAATTTCATTAGGGACATATTAAAAAAAGAAAAAAAAACCTAATAAAAATGACAACAGAGTTTTATACATGTTAAATGGTTAAGAAATATACAAAAACTACAATAAACAGTGACCACCACTGCAGCCTTGAACTGCTGTTTAATGGGTCCCAATGCTACAATCAACAAGTTAGGCTAGTTACAATAGAGAAAGAAGAGAGTGTGGAGTGAGTGGGAGTGAAGGTAATGCTGGCCAGGACTTCTCAGTTCACAGCTCCTACTGTACCAGAAGAACTATAATAAATATGACATTTTATCAGGAAAAAAAATCTGTAATTTGTTTGGGAAATGGGCATTGGAAGATTAGCAGCTTTTGAAATATTGTGGGCTGGTGCAGTTTTTTTTCATTCTCAGTTTCTTGAGGAAGACATCTAGTGGAAGCCAATTTAAAATTGAAATTATGATCAAAATGTTCTCTAACATATCATTTGAGTTGAAACAAATTCACCTTTCTGAAATGTGTTATAACAACTATTTGTATCTCTCTACTTATTTAGCATTTATATAATGTTTACTGTGTGTCAGGCTCTGTGCTAAACACTTTAAAAAAAACAACACAAATATTCTCATTTGATCCTCACAATAACTCTGGGATACAGGTGTTATTATAATTACCATTTTACAGATGAGGAAACAGAGGCAGATAGAGATTATTGACTTGCCTATGGACACACAGCTAGTAAATATCTTTAAGTTGGATGTGAAGTTAACTTGTTGACTCCAGTCTCAGCACTTTCTCCCTCTAGCTGCCCTTTTAATTTTATCATTTATATTGTACAAACAAGCTATTTACAAAATAAATAGGAAATAATTGGCAGAAGGAAGGCACTAGGATTGAGAAATGTTGGGGGAGGCTTCCTTTGAAGTTGGACTTTTAACTGAGACTTGAAGGAAGCCAGGGAAGCCACTAGGCATAAATAAAGAGGTAGAATCATTCTGGCATGAAGAACAAATACAGTAAATTCCTGAATTGAGAGATGGAATGTTCTGTTCATGGAACAGCAAAAGGAGCTCAATGTCACTTTGTCAAAAGTGTATGACGTGGAGTAATGTGTAAAAAGACTGGAAATGTTAGAATGGTCTGAAGGCCAGACAGGATTTTGCATTTGGTCCTGGAAGGTGATAAGAAGTAGAGATGACACAGTCAGACTTCCACTGTAGGAAAGTTACTTTGACAGCCGAATGGAGGTTGGATTGGCATGAAAAGAGATTTGTGTCCAGCAGACTTACCATCAACATTCCAAGCATGAGGTGATGAAAACCTCCTTTACTAGGATATGTATTAGAGGAGAAAAAGGAACATATTTGAGACATGTTACGAAGGTGAAATCAACTGACCTTGGCAATAGATTAGAGATGAGGGGTTGAGAATGATGCATAGGTTGTGAACCTGGGCAACCAGGAGGATAATAGTACCTTTTACAGTATAGGGAATTTCAAATTTAAGGTGATGACTGGACATCCCAATTCTAGACATTTGAAAGGCAGGTAGAGATGTGATACTGAAGGTGAGCAGAGAAATTAGGATAGGTTGATTTAAGAATTAGCAGCATAGAAATGATAATTAAATCGAGCTTAGAAGATAAGCAAGTGAAATAGTTTATAATAAGAAGAGATTGTGGGCATGATCTGGATAATAATCCAGCAGAAAATACTGAGAATAAGCAGTCTGATAGATAGGAGGAGAACTAAAAAAAGAGTGGTGTTCCACAACCTAGAGAAAAGAGAGTATCAAGAATCAAGACACTGATTCACAGTGTCAGAGGATGAAAAAAAATTGGGAAGAATGAGAATTGAGAAAAAGACATTGAAGTTGGCAATTAAAAGGTCACTGGTAACCTTGGAGAGAATAATTGTAGTGGAATGATGAGATCAAAAGATGGCTTTTAAGGGATCATAAAGAGTGAAAGAAGAGGAAGTAGAATCACTTATTATAGATGGCCTGCCTTCTTAGGGAATTTAGCCACAAAGAGCAGAATAGATGTAGGATAATGCTGGGTTTGGAAGGATCAAGTGAGGTTTTTTGAGAATAAGGGAAACATGGACATATTTGTAGGCACCAGGAAGGAGCCAGTAGACAGGGAAAGAGTGAAACTCAGTCTTTGGGGATGACAAATAGAACATTCTGTTGGAGGAGAAAAGGGATAGGTTATAGGAGTTTGCTTTGGTAAAGAATATGTGTATTTTTTCATGTAAGACAGTTCAAGGGAGAGATAGGTATCCAAATAATAGGAGATGAAGAAGAAAGAAGAAGATGTGTCCCAAAGAGAATGGCCTCAATATTTTTAATGTAAAATATTAGCCATATCTGAGAAGGGTGGATAAGAAATCCATGTGAGGTTTGATGTGAAATAAAAAGGTTTAGGAGAGCCACTATGGACAGCGTGATAGTGAGTTGATAGGATATAAGGTTGGAAGAATGAGTAAATGTGAAAAAATTCTATCCTAAAGAGCCATTATGGTACAGAAGCTCAATTCAATCCCAGAAGAAAAGAATGACTACATGACATTCATAAACCAAGCCCCATAGAAAATTTAGCTTGAGCATGAATTCATCTAGAATTTTTGAAAGAGATGAAGAAAATTTTTTTTATTTTAAAAATTAAATGACTGATAGAAAAAAAAAATCCAAAAAAGAAATGAAAGCACTAGAAAAAAATAGAAGAGATTTAACATGGAACAAAAAGTGTAAAACTTTACCCAAGCAATACTCTCCTTGAAAATTAGAAGGGATCAAATAGAAGTTAATAACTTTATTAGGGAATAATAGATATTAAGACAAAGTCCAAAGATTGAAAGAAGAAGAACCTATAGATTGGTTATAATAAATGAAAAACAATAGATCTGGAAAACAGATCAAGAAGATCTAATTTAAGAATAATTGGATCTAAGCCATGACAAAAAAAAAAAAAGAATTTTCACATCACATTTCAAGAAACCATAAAAGAAAACTGTCAAGATTTCAGATAACTAGAGGACCAAATAAAAACAAACTCCACTAATGACTTGACAGAAATCCCCAAACAAAAACTCTTAGGAATATGATTACCAAAATCCAGAGCTTTTAGGTCAAAGAAAAAAAAAATGCCACAAGCAACCAGAAGGAAAGAATTCAGGTTTTGAACAGCTTTAGTCAGATTTAATATGAGATTTTATAGCCACCCCATAGGTATAGGTGTTTCAAGAGATGAGCAAGTTCAGAAGCCAACTATAGCTATGTGTCTTAGACCCCTGGAACAGAGTGAGTCACCACAAGCAGCTAATTAAAGAGAAACAAAATTAAGAGATTTCATTATAAATATACATGATTAAAAAATAAGATGAGCTAGTTTATGACCGAATGAGGAATAAACAAATGCATAGCTTGGGTGCAATACTGATAGTTTCATTATCTCAAGGAAAGAGAGGAAACGAGGGGTGTTTCTTCTGTTCAGCTCATTGGAGGATATGGAATTTGAGGAGCAGGCAAGGAAGAGTTGTAATATCTATTTTCCCCTCTTCTTTTTCAATAGTTTATTCACGGGGTTTTTGTTGCTTATTTTAGTTAAATGCATCACATGGAAAATAGATGAGGGCTATGGTAAAAAGCAATAATATTTTTAAAAGACTTGAATTTCACTTTTTCTTCTAACAATTTGAAACAAGTCACATATTGGTTGATTGTTAACAAGTAAAACAGCTTCTGCCAAAGCGTATAGAAAAGAAAATATGTGTTCATTAAAATGAACATTTCTATCAACAAAGATGATTTACATGATGCATAACAAAGCAGCTTTCCCTTAACCAGTATGCTACTCAGCTGCAATCTCAGAACTCCCTTGAAAATGTCATATTTCTACTCTTCCTTCAGTCAAAAGGGAAGATGGCTTCAATCATCTATATCACTGCCATAAATGATTATTAAGGATTTAAGAAAAGAGATCTGGAATCATTGGTAGAGTTTGAATTCCAGTTTTTAACTACAAACTTACACTATGATAATGGTATATCTAATTTCTTTGATTGATACAATATAAAGGAATATTAATTTGGTTGTAGAGATTCCTTGCAGGATAATAACATAGGTATTTCAAATGGAAAATCATTTAGGGATTAATTTTCTGGAAACAAAATCAACTACTAGGTAAGAAGTGAAGCAGTTTGTGTACTCCAAAGTAATTGGTATACTTTGTGCTTTTTTGTTAACTCTCTGAGAATAGCTATGTTCCCTGTCTCCTTGGATCTAAATAAATCCTAACCAAAATTGCATTCTGTGTGATTATTCAATATTCCTTCTCAATAAATCCTTTCCCCCCATAGTTTATTTAGCACACTTCACTCAGATAGAATTGAGATGTCCTCTTATCACTGACAGTATTACATATCTGGGGTGGCCTGCTTTTTTTGGGGGGGGGCTCTCTGTTTAGCAGCAATGTTTGGGTTTAGGCACCAGAGATGCCTATGAATGATATGGTCTCCATTATTAAAGTAAATACATCACTGAAATAATTGATCTATTTGAACATTTTGGAAAAAGCACTATATTGGTAAAGAGTGGATATAGAAGTAGCTTAATTGTTTAGAAGAATGGTCAAAGAATAGGAAAATTGCATAGTTAGAATTTTTGGAAATTTGCCATCCTCTGATTTAGACTAATCTGTTCTTTCTTCCTTATAGAAGGAATCTGATTGATTTGTTTAAACTATATATTTTTGAGAGGGCAGTTTTGTATTGGAGAAATAAAAAAGGTAAAAACAATGAGCTCTTTTATATATTATAAAAATCAGTAAGCTTTAGGAACTGAATTTTAAGTTGAATTATAAAACTAAAGAAATTTTGGATAATATGCTTATATAGTTATTTAAGAATAAACCAATATTTAGCTTTATATGTAAAACTAAACATATTTTAAGTAAACATCTATGAAGAGATTTTTGAGGCATCTTAGAAGGGTAGAAAAATATGGCATTTTCAAGTTTCTGTGGAATATAGGATTCTATCCCTCCCCCAAATATTATATATTAAAGACCTATTTAGTAATCGATATCTAGTCATCTACATATCTTAATGGAAATGATTCCTAACTGCAAATCCTAGTGTACTGGTAGTAATTTATGTATTGTATTGCTTATTTCAAACACAATTGTCATTTCCTTCTTGAAAACCTATATATGGTTCCCACAATTCAAATGTTGTGACACTAGTATCAATTAATATCATAATGCTTATTTTGAAGTAATTTTTAAAGATAAATTGTGTTGTTTATCTTACATATCAGTTTTAGAGATTTTCATAAGTGAAGCAAATGATTTAATTTTTCTCCTCTCTCCCTTTTTTATTAACATTTTAAACTTAACTACTTTTTAGTTAAAGTGAGCCTTTATAATGGTAGCTAGGGATTTTTACTTTTAAGAATAAAGTATTGACTCATTTTAAAAAATTACTATTATATTAGACTTTCTTAGGTTATTTCTAGTATCTTCTTTCCAAGAATAATATCAGTATCTTTGGATATCCAAAACTTTAATCAATTGCCTAAATTAATTGAACTTAAAAACTTTGAATATATGACTGATCATATTACATCTTTGTGTTCTGTCTTATATGGAAAGTTAAAACCAACAGACAGATTTAGTGCTTTTCTACACTCAAATGAAATGCTCATTGAATGGAGTATGTATAAGCACTAATAATCTTTATTTTTATTTTTTATTTTCAATATGGAGAACCAAAGAATCTTAAATATAGAACTGGAAGAGACCTTCCCTTTATTCTGATCAGTTTTTAAACTATTTGTTGACTAAATTAGATTTACATTTTTAGATACTTTTAACCTTGGGAATGTTAAAAGTCCAGTGTGACATATTTTTTCCCCTCTTTTCCTTTTTTTTTTCTTTTCTACCTGACTGATTTTGTAGAGCCTATGGTAGTTCAGTTGCACAACTGAATTAGACTATTATATAGATTATTATTTCAAAAATTATAAAATAAATTATTTTGAGTATTATAGCCAGGGTTATTTTAAGGAAAAAATGATACTTAAAGTTTAAAATTTTCAGCTTTTCCATTAGTGTGCATTTAGTCTTTCTTAGTTTTGCTTTTTTTCATCTTTTTTTCATTATATCTTTTTGGTTTTAGAAGCATTAGCTGATAGCTAGTCATGTATTAAATGATAACTAGTCTCTTATCTAATAAATGATTTGTATGTTTTATATTCCTCCACTTTTGGGTATTGTCATTTAAAAATAGATAAATTATAATCTATCAGATTTATATTTTGGGAGTTTGGGCCTTATTTATTCTGCTGTTAAAACTAGATCTGGACACTGTACCTAGAGTTGTATGCAAAATTCTAACCTCTCCTCCCAACTATACATTTGCTTGGTTGCTAGGTGCCTGAGGCCCAGGGGAATGTTCTTTCTACTGTCCCTTTTGGGCTCAGGATGGGAGGTGGTGTTTACAAAGAAACATTTGCTATGTTTTCTCTGAAAAGCAGCTAAGGTTTTTGTTTTTTTTTTAAACTAATGGTGACTTATTTAAAAAAAAGAAAACATATTTAAAAGTCTTCCAGACTACTTTGCTAAATCCTGAAGGTAATAATAACTGTCAAGTAAGTACATAATAGAATTATAAGTAATACTGAATTGACAGTGGAGAAATGAAACAAAAAATAGTTGTTCTCTTTTCCAATCCTAGCTTTAATATTGCTTATTTTAAAGACTTGTAGACTCTTGGTTTTCTTCATTGACTCTTTTAAATGGATTACTTTTTCCTTTGCCTCTGGTCAGTGCTTAAGCTTGTATTTTTGCATCCAATAAGTGCTTATGTTTTGAATTTTACTAATTTGTTTTTTTTTTTTTTTTGTTATTTTATAAAATTTTTAAAGGAGTTTTTAAGGCAACCAGTTTGTAAATTCCAGGAGTGTAGAGATTTGTAGCTTCTGATTTTTGTTATTTCTCAAAAGATATTTGTGTTTTGAGATTATTCTTAGTTGTCTGCATGATTTTTCATTGGCAGAGATTATTTAAAAAATAACAATAGCTTTTTATTTGACAAAATACACACAAAGATAGTTTTCTACATTCACTTTTGCAAAACCTTGCATTCCAAATTTTTCTCCCTTCCAGTATTGGTTAAAGATGTGCAATTCTTCTAAACATTTCACATTTATTATGCCACACAAGAAAAATCAGATCAAAAGGGGGAAAAACGAGAAAGAAAAAAACAGGCAAGCAAATAATAACAAAAAAGGTGAAAATATTATGTTGTGATCTACCTTCAATCCCCATAGTCCTTTCTCTAGATGCAGATGGCTCTCTCCAACACAAGTCTATTGGAATTGGCATGAGTCACTTCATTGTTGAAAAGGGCCAAATTCAACATAATTGATCATTACACAATCTTCTTGTTGCTGTATACCATGTTCTCTTGGTTCTATTCACTTCACTTAGCATCAGTTCATACAAATCTCTCCAGGTCTTTCTGAAATCATGATGCTGATTATTTCTTATAGAGAAATAATATTTTATTATATTCATATACCATAATTTATTCAAGCCATTTCCCCAGCTGATGAGCATCTACTCAGTTTTCAGGTCCTGGCAGATAATATATAGTTCAAGAGTCATCTTTATAGATGGCTCTAATGAACCAAACTTCATTCCTGAGGAATATATTTTTTTAACCATATATATGATGGAAAAAAAGAAAATAATACATAATCTTTTCCTATTTGTGTTTTATTTATTAGCATTCTAATGCTACATGATTTTTGTTAAATGAAAAGTAAATTTTTCTTAACTTTTAAATGGGCATGCACAAAACATTCATACATGTATGGATATATCCATGCATAAGTGTATATATCTAGACACATAGGTAGACACACACATATAATATAAATATCCTGGTGGTCTTGAGGTTTGAAAAACCCAAGACTTTGGCCAAGAAAGGAAAAAATTGTTTGGCTAAGTCGCATGCTTTGTGGGAAGAAAAATGTTTCTATAAAGAGAAAATTGTGATCATAAGACCATTACTTATACATTTATTGAATAAAACATAATATTACTTATTATGAAATATAAGACTATTATATTTTAGAGAAATAATTTCAGGATGTCTTTGATGAATTAAATCATTCTTTTTCAAGTCCTAATTATGTCTGCCTCCTAAAAACAAGCTTCTTGAAAGATTTTTCAATAGGGATATTCAATAATTATAAGTATATAACCTTTTTTTTTTTGGATAAAGCTTCTTGACATAATATTAATAAAAGTTTTTATTTCCAAAGAGGTTTTTGATGACCATGAATGCAAATAATCTTAGTGGCCTTGCACTCTGAGTGTTGTTTGCAATGTGTACAGAATCTGAATCTTGAGGTTTTTGAAAAAATAGTTAAGTGAGAAGTGAGAGCTATGGCTTCATTCCTTTGGATATGTCTGTTTTCTTTGAGGTAAATATAAAATCCGATGTCTGGAAACCTGAGCTTTAATTCTGTTTTAATATCTTGTTTGTTATGTTTACATATTTAAGAATGTATCACACACACCATTATTTTGCATCCCCAAGTCACTACATATCATGGTGTATATCAATTTGATTTGGAGAATTTTATCAAGTTCTTATAATTTCTTGATCATGTTAGCCTCAGTTGCTAATTTTCAGGAAAGTGCACTTTTATGCAAATTATTTTCATAAGGATGTTTACATGTACTTTTTTGCATGTATTTATCACTAATGCTACAATATATGATGACCAAATATTTTTTAGAATGTTTCTTTGACTCTGGGTGTAATATGAAACCTGGTGTTTCAATTCTTTTCTTTTCTTCTCTAAGGAATTAATTGTGAACTGTCTTTTTCATTTAGCTGTAACTTTCTTTTTTGTCATTCTTTCATTTATTAAAAAAAGTACCAGAATTTTTTCCCCTTTAATCATAATGTTTCTACATAGTTGTTTGCATGTTGCTTCCTCTCATTAAAATGTGAGCTCTGGGACTATATTTATTTTTGAATTCCCATCAATTAATATATATTTATTGACTGACAGATGTAAAAGCCCACCCATTAATCATTGGATCTCATTTAGCATACAAGTTTATTGACATATTTATTGATGTGATTCTTAGCACTTGTCTCCTTTTCTGATATCACTACAATATCCACTACAGAAGTGGAAAGGGATTGCAGAGGATTGAAGGACATAAATTTTTTTTTTCTTAAGTTGTTATAAACAAAAAGTCCATGTGCAGCATACCTTCTTTGTGATGTGCCTCTATAAAATTAAGTTGGTTTTAAAAAAAAAACGTACTTAGGTTCTTATTGGGGCTATATTTGAATTCTTCCTACCATGTAAGAACCTGCTGGAAGCATAGTTTAGAGATCAGAAAACACTTTAATCTGACTTTCTTGTAAAATGAAAAGCAATATTGACTTAGAATATAAACTCACCTGTAGAATTTAACAAAAAAGGACGATGGACCATTATGAACAGTATCCTCTCATAAATCAAGTGCTTTACAAATATTTTCCTGTTTTTCCCTTACAACAACTTTGTGAGGTAGTTGATATTATTTGTGATTTACAGATAAATAAAATGAGACAGATAGGACTTAATTGACTTTACCAATATTTTGCAATTATTAAGTGTCTGAGATCATAATTGAATAATTTTTTTTGCTGAATCTAGTACTGTATCTATTATACTGCCTGGTTGCTTCAATCCTATCTTTATGAAGTTCTGAATTGATGAGATTACATAACCATTTGAGAATACATATCATATGTACATATTTATATATATATATATGCATGCATTGCATATCCATACAAATATAAATGATATATTGGAGGTCTCTTAATAAAAAGGCAGCCATAAAGAATGACTCTGGGGGCTAGGTACTGAGATCCTTGAGAGATCTGAGAAAATGGCCAGTGCTTGAATAAATTATTCTTATAGCTGCTTGTAAATAAAGTACCTACTTTTCTTAGGGAGTCCTTTATATAGATCATAGTTTTTCTTTCTTTCAGGTTCAAATCCTGCCCCTGTAAGCCAACTTATTCTTTATATTCCCTCAAACATTTCAGCATTTACTCAGTCTTCTCAACTTCTGCTTCATCCACATAAAGATATGATCACATACTTGATTTCACTATCACCCATAATAAGTCTTTTATCTTCATGATCAAGGATTATGTAGTTCCTCTGTACTAGAAATGTCAAATATGTAGCCCATAATATTCTCAAGTATAGCCAGAACCAGATTAAAATATAATTGGGAAATATTTAATAAAATAAAAATAAAATATGTTAATATATGGTTTCTAAGTATGCACCTGCAGATCTCTCTCTCTCTCTCTCTCTCTCTCTCTCTCTCTCTCTCTCTCTCTCTCTCTCTCTCTCTCTCTCTCTCTCTCTGTCTCTCTCTGTCTCTCTCTCTCTCTGTCTCTGTCTCTGTCTCTGTCTCTCTCTCTCTCTCTCTGTCTCTGTCTCTCTCTCTGTCTCTCTCTCTCTCTCTTCTCTCTCTCTCTGTCTCTCTCTCTGTCTCTCTCTCTCTCACACACACACACACAACACATATAATATGTAGTTTATTGATACCTATTTCTATTTGATTTTTACATCACTGCTTGATACTATCCTTTATCACCTTCTCCTTTCAGATATTCTTTCTTTAATCGATTTTTGTGGCATTGCTCTCTTTAGTCTCTTCCCTCCAAATCTAATTGTTCCTTCCCAGTATCCTTTGCTGCTTCATGGTATATGTCCCAAAGTATAGATGTAGATATACTCCCCAATTCTCTTCTGGACCATCTTCTCATATCTTTCTCTTGGTGATTAATCTGTTTTTAGGGATTCATGTATAATTTTTTGTGCAGATGAACAGGTGAGTATTTTCTTGAGAATCCAGTTCTGCCTAATTAGTTGCCTTTTGGGTATTAACCAAAATGGATGTTCCACAAGCATTTCAAACTAGGATCATTGGGAATTGTGACTCTTATAAAATTAACTTTAATTTTATTGCAATCAGAAAAAATTCACTTTTTTTCTCTCCCCCATATCCCTCCACAATTCATAATGAAAGAACAACTCCTTATTACAAACATAATGCTCAAACCAAACAAATTTGTGTTTGGCCATGTCTAAAAGAAAAAAAAATGAACACACATGCACACATGTATACATGTCTTACTCTGCACTCTTGTTGAATATTATGTTCAATGGTTATTGTTTATTGTGTTGATCAAAGTTATTAAGTCTTTCATATTCGTCTTTACAATATTGTTTATATTATATAAATTGTTCTCATAGTTCTGTTTACTTTGTATCAGTTCATGGAAGTCTTCCCCTGTTTTCTTCCATTATCATTTCTTACAATTCAGTAATATTCTATTATATTTATATACCATAACTTGTATATCCATTCCTCAGTTTATGGGTACATCCTTAGATTATCATTCTTTGTCACTTCAAAAAAAAGCTATACATAATTTTGCATATCTTTAGAGTTTTTTTTGGTCTAAGATTAATACTTCCTAACCATTGTCTCATTGTTACGTTCTTCTCTCATCTTCCCTTTCTCTCCCTTTTTCTTCTTGAGATTAATATCTTTCTTTGGGTGTATAGTATCTCATTTGACTAGTTCAAGTGAGAATGAGGTTTGACCTTCAGTCACTTTACCCAGTTTTCTTACTTGTACAGACTTCTACATGAACACCCTAATTGTGAAGGATAATTTCCCCAACCTTACTTTCTCCTTTCTCTCATTCCTCCTCTTCTCCCATTCCAGAAATATATAATAGAACCATTCCCAGGCCTTCTTTCTGTAGACTACTTTTATGACCCTGATGGATATTAGGATTCAGAGGGGATATGTGTATCATCTTCCCATACTAGAATTTACCTTGTTTATTTCATTTATTTATACTTTCCTTTTATTGTTTTTCAAGGTCTTATGTGTTTGATTTCTTTTTCTCCAGATTTCTTAGAGGAACTTTATTTCATGAAAGGTACACACATACATAGATAGAGTGCTTATTTCATATCAGATTTATTTTTGACCATTTATTTCTCCACCTTATTGGCTGTATTATTCAGGCTCCCGTATTGTTAAACTAGTCAAATAATTTTTTCTTGTTGTTATTGTTGAGGCAGTTGGGGTTAAGTCATTTGCCCAGGATCACACAGCTAGGAAGTGTCAAGTGTCTGAGACCAATTCAAGTGCTCCTGACTTCAAGGCTGATGCTCTAGCCACTGCGCCACCTAGCTGCCCCCAAAAATCTATTTTTTTTTTTTTTCATCCAGAATTACTTAAATATCTAAATATCAAAATTTTTACAGAAGTTGCTTGGCATTTTTGTTATGTTGGCATGTAGGATGTACCTTTCATAGTGTATCCTTTTATTATTGGAAAAATGTTCTGTAGAAAATGCAGTCTTTTAAAAAGTTCCTTTGAATACCATGTTTGCATTTTTGTTTGTTTTGGAAGACTTGGTAGATTTAGATTATTTTGTTTTGATTTTCATTTTGTATGAACCCTTGTGTGAGATTTGCTCGTGGCAATAAGGTCTTGAGTTATTTTTTAGTTTATTGGCTCAAGCTCCCACTGAGAAACCAAGAAGAATCTATGGCTGGGCAGGCTACAACAAATTTCTCATTTATATATACATGCTGAGTTAAACTGCAAGAGACAAGTCATAGTCATAAATTATGGTATTCTAACAACATCTCCAGTATTACTTATAAATTCTTTTTTTTCCATACTAAAATCTATGTTTATGTGTAGTCGACTCCATTTCTTGAAATTTTACTGTATTGTTCTCTGTTTGGGGAACAGCCATAATATCAGGTTTTCTACCACACCATTTGACTTGTTGCACAATTTATTCTCATAGAACATTGAAAGCATGTCATATAAATCTAGTTATATTAAACTTGAGCTACATATTCTTCAAAAATATAATTGAGTAATACTTTTTAAAGCTTCTCTGTATAAAACTATTCCAGCTGAGAAAAATACTGTTAAAAAAAAAGTTTTAGAATTTGAGGATTTACAATTTAGTAGAGTGAAAAAAGTAATAAAATAATCATAATGTTAGATAGCTATTATCATGTATACAAAGTGTTCTCAGCAAAAAGATCATTTTTTGACTTGTCTGATGATAATGGCACATCACTGAGGCTTAGATGGTACATGATTTCATTGAATATAGCATTTGAATGGGAGGTTTGAAGACAAGGTAAGATTTCAACCAGAAGAAGTGAGGAGGACCCATTTTAGGAAGAAGAAATAATGTGAGCAAAATTATGGAAGTAGGAAAGTACAGGCTTGTTGGAATTTGCTATTTCAACTAGAAATTATGTCATCAGAGAAATTTCTAAATTACAGAAGCCCTTCCAACGCTAGTCTAAATGTTTGAGCTAAAAGCTATAAAACTGTGCATAGCCTTTGACCTAACAATAGCATTACTAGGTTAGTATTACAAAGAGATTAAAACAAAACAAAAGGACTTGTATGTACAAAAATATTTTAGTAGCTCTTGGTTTAGTAACAAGGAATTAGGAATTGAGGGGATGTCCATTATTTGCGGAAAGTAGACATATATAGTGGAATATAATTTTGATGAAATACTAATGTGCTATGAGAAATGAGCTCAGTGATCTCAGAAAAAAACATAGAAACACATGAAATAATGAAGAATGAAATGAGCAGAATCAAGAAAACCTATATATAGCAACAGCAATATTGTTTTAAGAACAACTGTGAGCAAATGTCATTTTGATTATTACATATATATATATCTACATCCAGATAAAGAACTGATAAATAGAAGTATGTATAGAATAATTTTACACACACACACACACACACACACACACACACACACACACACACACACAAACACACACACACACATACACACCTATTTGTATCTAATTGTAGCCATTCTCAGGGATGGGGAAGGGTGTGGAGAAAGGAAGAAAAAAAGGGGGGAAAGGGAAAAGCATATGACCAAATACATAATTCAGATTTTACAATAAGATATTGTACACATCCATAAAAGAAAAAGTAAAAAAAAATCAGACTTCTCTGGTATGATGAGAGAACCAAAAAATTTTACAAGAATTTTTCAGAGTGAAGGGGAGACTGTGCCCATAATCCCTGCAATGTGAAAGGATAATTGTACATTGTTTCACAAGCTAAAGGAATAGAACATTTCAAAAAGGAGGAAGGTTCATAGTTATATGATATAGAGAGATCAAGGAGGTTTAATGATTGAGGAAAAACCCCTTTAAATTGGAATTTGATGTCATTGGTAGTTTTAGCAATACAGTAGGAAAATAAAATAAAGAATAGTAGGTAATAAATAAATGCAGGTGAACAGTAGACTGTTAATTTAAGAAGTAACCATGCACCCTTCATGACACTACAAAACTCTAATTTTTCTCCTTTATTATTTTTCTTCTTTACTCTTAGAATTTTTTTATCTTATGCTGATTTATCTAAAAGTATAAAAGCTGAAATTATTGTTTGCAGTGAACTACAGATGACACTAAGAAATCTTAAAACATATATATATATATATATATATGTATATAGTATTTTTATTGTATTTGTTGTTTTAAGCATTTCTTTAAAAATTAAATTTTATTCTCTTTTGATGAAATTCTTCTTCTATCACTGCCATCATGAGAAAGCAGGAAAAACAAAACCCTGTTAGAAACAAATATAGTAAAGACAGACGTGGAAAACCATATATGAACTAAGGAAGAATGAAATGAGCATAAGCAGAACAATTTTTACCATTTTATATATATATATATATATATATATATCCCCCCCTTCGGAGCCTGGGGTTAAGTGACTTGCTCAGGGTCACACAGCTAGGAAGTATTAAGTGTCTGAGATCAGATTTGAACTCAGGTCCTCCTGAATTCAGGGCTGGTGCTCTATCCACTGCGCCACCTAGCTGCCCCTATAATATTAATATTATAAAAATGAACATTTTTTTAAACTCTTTATAACTAATGAAGAATGAAACAAGAATGCTACATCCAGTTTGTATACTTGTTTAACAATTTATTTATTCAGGATTGCACAATATTACACAAATAACTTTGAAAGCTATAAGAACTATGATCAGTGCAGTCACTATCCATGATTTTTGAAGGATTGATGATGAAACATACTTTTATCTTTTGATAGGTAAATGTTAGTGTTAGATTTAGGATATAAGGGTCTTAAAAAAAAACAAAAAACAAACCCTGTCCTTGATCTATCCATCCCTGGTAGCTATTGCATTCTATCTCTCTTTTCTTTGATGGCTAAACTACTTGGAAATCTGACTGTAATGTGTCTTTTCTTCTTTTCCTTTCATTTTCATCTAAAATGTATAGGTTGCCTTTTGATATCATCAACTTGAAACTACTCTTCAATAATCTCTTAGTTGTCCTCTGCAAGTTGCTAGTGATGGTTAATTGTCAAATCTGAAGGATTTTTTTTTTTTTCAGTTCTTATCCTTCTCAGCCTATCTGTTACATTTAACATTGTTGCCTACCTTCTCATGGATAACATCTCCTTTCTGGGATTTTGTGACATAGCCTGCTATGTGTTACAGCCTGCTCATGGCCATCCTGTGCTTCTCCCTTGCCTCATAACTATTTTCCCTACCTCAAGTCTCTATCTACTCCAATCTATCCTTCACACTGCAACAAAAGTGATTTTTCTTAAGTATAGGCATAACCTTGTCTCTCCCTTACTTAATAAATGCCCTTGACTCCCTTTTCTACCTAAGATAAAAAATAGACTCCTTTGTTTAGCTTTAAAAGCTCTTTATAAACTTACTTCATTTTATCTTTCTAGTGTCATTGGGCAATATTTTATCTTCTGTTTTCTGTGAATAATATTTGGCCTTTTACCACCTCTAGTCTCCATGCTTTTGTATTGGCTATCCCCCATGCTGTAAAGTATTACTTCCTCACCTGTTTTCAAAAAACAGCTCAAAAAACATCTCCTATATGAAATCTCTTCTTATTCTTATGCTTTCTATAAAGCATATACTTTCTTATACACTGTCTTTGTATTCTTTGTGTCTCTGTGTCTCTGTCTCTATCTCTCTCTGTCTCTCTTCCCCTCAACAGTATAGAACATAGAGTATATATCTGTATATATTCTCTTTATAGTTATTCTATATGGTATATACTTATACAAACGGACTGAGAATTGCAGAGAATGTGCTGACTTGCACTGGTAGAGAGAGTTTCGTCATCTGGCAATGATTTTTACCAGTAAAATCACATCTGCTCCCTATATTTCTCTTTCTTGTGAGTGGGAATTAAATTTTTTTGGTGTTAGTGCTAAGCACAGAGTTGCTTATGAATATTAAAATAATTCCCCATAGTTGAAGGAAACCCCATAGGCTTCTAATCTAGCACTTTCATTTGTATAGATGAGAAAACTGAAATTTAAAGAGCTAGCAACTTGCTGGAAATTTGATAGTTTATAAATATCACAACTAGAATTTAAAGCCAGTTTTTCTGACCTCAGAGCTAGTGTTCTTTCTCCTGTACTACTTGTTGATTGATTATTTCTGAGATCCTTAACATCTCTAGATTTGTGATCCTATAATCCATTAATAAATTGAAGACTACACGTATTGCTGTGAATAGTTTTATATAGCAACTATTTTATTGAAATAAATTTATACATTCTCTGCAATTTATCTTATGTTGATGTTTTAAATGTTATTATTTTATCTTTATTTTTACTTCATCTGTTGCTCTACTTTGAGAAGAGTGAATTAAGAAAAAGTTTATTGAGCACTTATTATATGGTGATCAGTGTTCTAAGCACTGGGTATACAACTATAACCAAATAAAATAATTTCTCTCTTCAAAGAGCTCACATGCCACTTTGAAAGTAACATATGATAGATAGTTGGAAGGAGCAAGGTGACATGATTTGGAGAGGGCCAGGAAGTGATATAGAATCCTTGTTATGGTCAAAATAAGAGAAAGACCAATTAGGGCCCAGGGTCTTAGAGGCAAAATTTAGGTTCCTCTGGGAACAGGATGAGGAAGATGGGCAGAGTGCAGACTGAATGGTTTGGAAATAGTTAGAAACTGGAGTTACTTACTCTAGGAAATAATTTTTTCTTTGGCTTTGTCCTCTCTTGGAGGTTTAAGATTGATGTGTATGTTTCACTTAGGGGAAGAACTTTATCATCACTCTGTGTGGTCTGTATCTTCTCTTAGATGGAGGGATGAGAGCAAAGATGAGCCACAATAATAAGGTTTGATAAAACTCTAGAGAAATGGAAGGCCATGTTAAGGTCAGGGGTTAAATATTGAATTAGCATTTTAAAAAGCTTAAAATTTAAAGAATTTGCTTGAAACGAGTTAGGAAAGTAAGTACTGCAATTATTATCTCTACAGATGAGGAAACAGGCTTGCTAAGTAATTTCGCAAGGATAACATAATTAGAACAAGAGTTAAAAATTCTTCCCTTTTTTTATTATGTCTTTGGAAATCACCTGCACATATCTCTGAAGAATTCAAATTTCCCTCCAAGTGGTATATATTATCCTATTTGTAAATCACTGTATAAAATGTCACTTTTTTTTTTTTTTTGACAGGAAAGTGTGGATAGATCATCAAAAAAATGGAAGATGGAAAGCCCGTTTGGGCTCCACATCCCACGGATGGATTTCAGATGGGCAATATTGTGGATATTGGTCCAGACAGCTTAACAATTGAACCTTTAAACCAAAAAGGGAAGGTGAGCTTCTAAAAATAGACTAGAGATTATGATCTTTCCTTAGATTGTTAAAAGTCTCTGATTTCTGCAAAGGTTCCCTTTTAACAAAAGAGTTACATTTCAAAAAAGTAAATTTTAATTAAGTGAATGTCTATTTCTGTTTACTTCTGTTATGAAATTAGAGAATAATTAGAGCTTCTAGAATTAGTAGAACCACACAAATGTATATAACAATATTGTAAAAATGTATCTTAAAAAACAGTAACTTTTAGGTATTAGATGATTAATATGAGCTCGAGAGTATTAATATATTAAACATAACAAATATTCTGTGAAAATACTGTTCAAAATCAGGCACTGTCTTATAATTTTATATCAGAGTTTTCTTTTCCTTTATAATTTTCTTATTTGAATTTACTAGATTGAAATTCCCTCTAGAGTCTCTAATTTTTAAATTGCTTTTCTCTGTGATGAATTTATGACTTTTTTTGTTCAGTTGCTTCTATTAGTAAATTTCTGTTAATTGAAGGATAGTTGTATATCAGTTCCCCTTGTTGCATTAAAATTTGCTTTTTATTAAAGAATAAAAATGCAGGGTAGTTTTATATCTATAGCATATATATATATATTCATTTAATCTTTACAATGCATTTTTGCATAAAACAATATAACAAATTAAGAGTTGGAAAAAGGGAAAGACTGGGAACTGAAAATTACAAATCAGTCTTTATTGTAAATGATGTCTCTTTTTTTCTGATAGAACTCCCAAATTTTCAGTTTAGTAGATCTTTGTCTTAAAATAATTGTTTGGGAGTTAAGTTTTTTGTTTCATCAGTTCTACTTAGTTTAGACTTTGTAATTGTGTGTTGAATTATTTATAGTCTACTAACATAGTGTTGTATGATTGCCTTCCTTTTGGGAACCTAACGAAAACAAGACATGTCTCATGAGGACATTTTCTCATGGAGAAAAATACTCTGTTACTGTAAACAACCTACAAAACTAAATGCACCATCTATAGTGGCATCATATTAAAAGATGTCAATTTTATGAAACCAGAATCAAGAAAAGGTGGAGGTTTTTAGCACACAATTTTTCCTCTCAGAGGTCAAGATAAAATTCATAGATTATAATCTGGGAATTATAAGAACTTTGTGTTCAAATCCAACTTTTTATTTTATTGATTAAGAAACTGAGACTCAAAAAGATCAACTTGCTTATAATTACACCAGAAGTACATAAAGATTTAATTTAGGTTCTTTTATTCCATTCCAACACTTTTTCTGTGCCATCAACCAAAAAAACATGCATATGTATAAGATGAAGGAAACACAGAGAAAAGAGGATCTTTAAAAATTTAAACCAAAGAAAAAAATATCAAGGTTATGAATCTAGATTTCATTTTTTTTTGCTACATGAAGATATAGATAAGCATATCAAAACATTGTTATATAAAATACAGTGATTAATTTTTGCTTATAGATTCTATTTTTGGTTCATATTTGCAATTTAATGAATATAAAGCATATTCCACACAGATATGTTCCCATCAGTGAACCAATGTATACTAAGCCCCACCTATATATTCTCATGCATACCATTGGTACAATATCAAAAGTAAAGTAGCCCTTGTCCTCAAGGAGCTTACATTCCATTGGTTAGTAGATCAAGTCTCATATTTCTTTTCTCTTTTAAGTTTATAAAGCACTTTTCCTGAAACTACTCTATAAAGGTAGGCATTCCATTTTATAGATAAGAAAACTAAATTTCAGAAAGATTAAGGCACATACAGACTAAGTGGTCTGAGTAAGAGCTAAGATCTCATCTTTGTCTTTACTTTTTGTCATGCTGCTTTTCTTAAAAAGAAATTATATTTATATGATGGATTTATTCTCAATGAAAGAAAGCTAAGCTAAATCTATATCTTCCTTATTGAGTTTAAATTAGAACATCAAGTCCAAAGTTTTATTTAGATTTTTCCCCAAAAGATTTGTTCTTTAAGTCAAATTAGGACATTTCTAATTTTGTAACTGTGACTGTACAAATGACAAAAAATTTGCCTAATAAACATAAAATAACCTTAATCTGTTACAATTTCATTTTCTTCATGAGCTGTAGTGTTTACTTTGTGCTATTGCTCATTAGGGAGTGGTGATTATTATTTTTTTTTTTATCTTGTCCACGTGCTACACAAATTCCTTGTATATACTAAAGCCTTGCTGTTATTACAGTGTGGTATAACAGAAAGAACACAGTCCTGAGTTCTAGCCTTTATTTTTTGCAGTTTAAATGCGTTGTCCTTGTTCAAGAGACAACAAGTTATGGAATTAGGATTCAATATACTCCAAATTCTGTGTTATTTCTACCATATTTTCAAATAGAAATGTAGTATTGGGCTTAATATAAATTATCTTATCTTTTTTTTTTTCAGCCTGACTTTGTAGAAATTTAAGACTTATTTTCCATTAATAAAACACCCAAAACCAGTCATATTGAATGTTTTAATTACTTGCCTTAGTTCAATTATAATGCAAGCATCCTAGAACAGCAATCTTTAATATTCATGTTATGCTATCCATTACTAAAACTTTGAACTAATTCTTTATGTCTATATTTTTGTATAAAGAATCCCAATTATAACTATAAATCATTGAAGTACTTTATATAGTTCTAAACTTTTGAAAAACTATTGAGCTAAATTCCATATATATTTATTGAATCCCTCTCTTACTGTTTGAGATGGGATATTTGTCATCTGATATAGGAACTCTGATTTCACAATAGAAAAATTATTAGTGGTTTCTATATTTCTTTTCAATTCAATATACTTTTAATATATGCTCACTATATATAAGGTACTGTGCTAGCTTTTGGGAAATCAAAAGTAAATTGCCATAGAAATACTATCAAGGACACAACAATTTACTATGGAAATGAATTGCATATATCCCAATTCTATAAATGCAGGGTGAAAGAAAGGAGAAAACTGAAAAGAGAGAGATAAATCTGGTGGGGATTTGGAAAAGCTTCATGGAGAAACTGGCCTGAAATTTAGCTCTTGATGAAGGGTGAGGATTGTGAGTAGTGACAGACCATCTATAAAGATTAACTTAGCTTCTGGTATTCTAAATGTTAGACTCTTGTCCAGTGACCAGTAAATAATCATATTATTGGAGGAACTGAATTATACAAATCTTGACATCTTAGTCTAGTGGGACCAAAAGGAGAGCTGTAGTAAAGAGAGGGATGGCTTTTAGTTTCTTTTAGAAGAAGCAAATAAGAGTTAATAGAGTTTTTATGTGTGATTTAATTTGTGACCAAGGGCATAAGAAACATTTTCATGGAAAAATCATTTGTCTCATATAGCAGTGCTTATGCTAATCATTTGACTAGAGATTGTTGTGGCAGCTAATGTGATATTTATTGAAGAGCATGAGGCTAAAAGAAGTAGACAAACTTTACAAAGAGCTTGATAAGACCCCCAAATTTGTAATATTTCAATAATTACTTCACTGCTAAGATCAGAATTGGGAAACGAAGATGAAAAATATGTTGGAACTATAGTTTTGGAGTAAGAATTGACAGAGGCTTAAGATTTGTTGACTGCACATAAACTGCATGCCTATACATCATTCATGAGTCTGTCCTTTGAGAAAATAAAGGATATGTCAGAGCAGACACCAAATAATGTAATAAAAATAAAATTTATTTTATTTTGAAAGGAAATTTTGTAGGATTTATTTCCAAATTGTTGTCATTATATAGTCAGGCCACTGAATTATTATTGTCAAACTGGATTTAGAAAGTCTAACTGTCTTACATGCTACCTATATTATCTTGTCTAAATCATATAACTTCTCCAGGTCTCGGTTTCATCATCAGTAAAATAAAAAGGTTGGACTTGACCTCCTTGGGCCCTTCCAGTGCTTTAACTATGATCCTGTTGTCCTATGATAGAAAAAAATAAGAAAATTAGGATTAAAGTGGCTATTCCACTTTAATCTAGTAAAACAAGCTATTGATGTCAAAAGATGGGAAATGAACAAAAAAAGACAGATACTGACACAGACTTTCACCATTTCCTAACTGAATATATCTTTCAATATGATAATAAGATCAAAAAAGAACCTAGAAAAAAATCTCAGCAAATAATACATTTTTAAAAAATACGTTTTTATTGGTCTCTTCTATTTCTCATATAATCATAGTTATCCAAGTATTCTTTCTATTCCTACTCCCAAAGAGTCATTCAATATAACAAATAGTTTTTTTTTTTTTTGAGAGGGGAAACCCCCTCCCCCCATTACAGCTACTTAATTCATTAAAAAAATCTGAAAACATGTATAGTAGATAACACCTGGGAACTTCCTGCTTTCATTTTTTGGGTAGGTTGAGGGAGTGTCCTATAATATCTCTTCAGTTGAATCCATTTGAGCTTTATGATTTTGTAACATTTGTTTTGTCATGTTGTTGTTGGGTGTGGGTTTTTTTTGGGGGGTGTTCTTTCCATTTACTTTGTTTTAGTTATTGTATATATTTTCTTGGTTTTGCAGTTTCACTCTGTGTCAGATTTTTTCCTGTTTCTCAATATTCATTATACACATCATTTCTTAAAGTTCAATGATATTCCATTGCATTCATGTACCACAGTTTGTTTAACCAATCACCAATTAACAGGCTTCTCTTGTTTTCAGTTCTTAGCTATCACAAAAAGTACTGCTACAAAATCTTGGTATTTATGAGGACTTTCTTTTTACCTATGGCTTCCTGAGCATATAAGCCCAAAGTCTCTGGTTCAAAGATTTTGGATATTTTGGTCACTTTATATGCATAATTCTAAATTGCTTTCCCAAAATAACTGTACTATTTTATAACTACATTGGCAATGAATTAGCATGCTTGTCATTCCACAAACCCTTCAACATTGAGTATTGTCATTTTTGAGTCATTTTTGCCCATTTGCAGAGTGTGATCTGTAACTGTAATCATGTGCAGAGAGATCCATACTCGATAAAAGTATGAGAAGAAAACAGGTATATTTTCAAAAATGATATCCTACAGCTGACCACATTTTTAGTACCATAAAATTGACTGAAAATTACAGAAAAAGATCCCAAGGTTTATTAAATATAAAAATACATTTGATTCAGTGCATTACAATGCCAACTTTAATGTTCTGTTCTAACAAGATGTTTCTTGTGCAAATATCAAAATTATATAAATTCAAGATTCCTTGAAAAATGCTACAGCAAAAAGAAATTTGATTATTAATATCAGATGAAGAACTAAAGGTAAATATCTGTCATGGACAATGGCTATTTTCAGAATCCAAACAGAACAAAGATTTCTTCTAGGTGGTAAAGTTTTTCAGACACTTTCATTTGCAGATTTATAAATACTTTAAGATTTGAAAAGCACTTGGTATATATTATCTCCTTTGATCTTCATAACAATCCTGTGACATAAGTGCTGTTATTATTCCAGTTTTTCAGATCTTAATTTGAGGGTGATAGAGATTGTGATAGGCCCTGAGCCACACAGCTAGTGTCTACAACAGGTTTAAACTAATCTTTTTGCCTCCAAGCTGAACCTGTATCTACTCCATTTCGTATCTCCTTTAGTAATGCTATACCAATTGCCTAAATCCCCAAATAAGTTTCAGATTCTCCTAAATGAGTTTTCTGGTTATTTAAGAGTTAGGCTTGACTCTCCATTGAGGAAAAACCAAATAGATAAAGAATCCTTATTGTCTAGAATGTCCTAGGCAGTTGGATGAATAGCAGAGAAATCTGGTCCACCCATATAATATAATCTGTCTTGGTTGCCCTGAATGTTCTGCCTTTTGTCCTCCTTCTCTTAGTATTCGTTTCTTATTGTGAAATATATTTATTTGACTGCATTTTGTATCTGCCTAAGGGAAGATTAGTTTCTTGAGGAGAGGGCTTATTTTTGTATTTCCAGTTTCTAAAAGAAGTGGAAAATTGGAAGATCATCAGGGTAGGTGTTGAAATAATGATGGGGAGAGAAAAGGGTGACACATGTCAATGACAGAGATCACATCAGTTTATCAGATGGCTTAAAATTCAAAGCAGCATGTGGTATGGAAGATGATTGTAGAATAATAACCTAACTTTGGGTACTTTGGGTATGGGAAGCAAGGACTATGCTAAAACTTTTCCCAAATCTGTGAGTTGGGGAAATGGAAAAGGAGGGGGGACAAATCTGGAGAGGTTTAGCAGATAATTCTCATCCAAATACCACTTTCTAAAACTTAAATTTTTATTGATATCTTGGTTTTTTAAAACACCATCATAGTCACACCAGTATTCTTTCATTTTCTCTTCCCAGAGCTATCTCATATAACAAGTGATATTATTTAAAGATAAACAAAGAGAGGAAAAATTTTTTTTAAAAGTCCAAAATGAAAACTACTTTGCATTTAGGATAGGTAGTAGAGGGAAAAGGGAAAGGATTAAGGGAGGATTTAACACTGAAATGGGAGGGGATATTGAAATACAGTGGTTAAGATTTAGTAGAATATAGTACCCATAGTAGGAGAGAGCTGAAGGTGAAGGAGTCAGTATGAGAGTTGGAGAGGTAACTGCAGAAAAGGATTTATGCCTAGGTATGGTGTGTCTGGTTAAGATTTACTGATATAGGTAGTTAGAGTAAACTGAAGGGACATAATAAGTGATAGGAGGAAGATGGATATTGACAGATGGTTAATGAAGATATTGTAGGATTATAACTTTGTTATAATTAATTCTTGCATAGTAATTTGGAATGTCTTATCCAGATTTTATATCTCACCATTGTTTAGAATAATAGTACATCCAGGAAACAATAAATATTTATTGTATCAATAGCTAACATTCAGCCGAAATATGAGCTAATAGGTATTTGAAGAGAAATATGAGAATCTAACTACTATTTATAACATTGTTTCTATTGGATTATCTGGGTTTGGGAGATTTTTTTTCAGTTGGGGTTTGTGTATATAAAGACAACTCCAGGAACATGGAATTTCAGTTTAAAAATGAAGTTCTTTTCTGGGACCCATGTAAATGTATGTAAATCCATACAAATTATTCACATAATATATAATGATTTATTGATAAGTTCACAGAATTTTCCCTTTCCTGCAGGATCCTGCAGGATCTTTATTTGAAATAAAAAGTTCTCTATCACATAATATATTTGTACCAAAATGGTAACTGTAGCATTTAATTGTTACACTAATTCATTCTGACCATGAACTTTGTTAAAGCTTTATGATACAAATACTTTGGTGAATACTTTCTCAACTGATAAATGTTTGAATAAAAGTTTTTTTTTCTTCTAAACTATAGATTTTAGTATCTCTGAGTTGTCCCTTTTCTGCCCTACTTCTTTTGCTTTAAATAAGTGTCTGAATGTATAATGAAACATAATTGTTATTTTCTACATTTTGTGATCTTGGGTGGTGAATTATTAAATAATTCAGAGATGCAATTTTTTCTTAATAAAATTACACCCTTGCTTTGCCTCTGAGTATTACACAGGAAATTTGGTTGCCTTTATTTCACTGTAGTGTTTGTATTTAATAATAGTATATTTAATGGTATCTTTTAATATCTTTGATTAATTTGTTAAGCAAAAATTTGTGTATTAGAAAAAGCAATCTGTTATTGAAAGAAAAATGTATTACTACCATTTCTTTTATCTTTTACTTATGTATTTCAAAATCTGAATTTTTTTGTGTGTTTTTTTTTTTGTGTGTGTTTTTTTTTTTTTTTTTTTTTTTTTTTTTTTTTTTGTGTATGTGTGTGTAGACATTTTTGGCTCTTATAAACCAAGTGTTTCCTGCAGAAGAGGATAGTAAAAAAGATGTGGAAGATAACTGTAAGTAAAAAGAAAAAAAATAAAATAGAACAGTAGATGTTGAAAAAGAAGGTAATCAATGATTTTTTTGAACTAGGTTATACTTTTTATCTTGAGTGGTAATGTTTAGAATGGTAATATTTGACTATGCTTGAAATTTTGAGTTATTTTGAAATTTTGTCTTAAACAAAGTGAATATGTTTGGAACTATATCTATAGTTCAATAATTTTAAATGCTAAATTAGA
This sequence comes from Sminthopsis crassicaudata, assembly GCF_048593235.1. NCBI lineage: Eukaryota > Metazoa > Chordata > Mammalia > Dasyuromorphia > Dasyuridae > Sminthopsis > Sminthopsis crassicaudata. The sequence goes on along the minus strand of NC_133620.1, from coordinate 237,798,029 downwards.
TGGAAAAATTCAACTTCATAGAAATTAGCTCATAAGTATAGTTTAATCATATAATAACTAGTAATTAACATTAGAGTATTTTGTACATGTGAAATGCAGCATAAATGTCAGTTATATATAATTTGATTAGCATGAAAAAATAATTTGTGGGGAAGCTAGATGATGTAGAAGATAAGAGTACCAGCTCTGATTCAGGCAGAGCTGAGTTCAGCTCACCAGGTGACTGTTTAACTGTCACTTAACACTCACTAGTTGTGTGATCCTCAGCAAATTACTTAACCCAAAATTTCCTTGTCAAAACAAACAAATAAATGAAATATGATCTGTTGTTTAGTCAACTGATTATCATTTCTCTCCCCAAGATCAGACAATACTTTGTTTAAGAAATTTTAAATCCTGTTAGATAATTATAGCATTTGTATCATGGGCTTTTTAATATTAGTAGTCAGTGCTTACAAAAATTTTTTTTTTCTTTTTCTTTCTTTCTTTCTTTCTTTTTTTTTTTTTTTGCTGAGGCAATTGGGGTTAAGTGACTTGCCCAGGGTCACACAGCTAGGAAGTGTTAAGTGTCTGAGACAGATTTGAACTCAGGTCCTTCTGACTTCAAGGCTGGTTCTCTATCCACTGCACCACCTATTTGCCCCTGCTTACAAAAATCTTAAAAAATATTTTTGTCTTAACACTTTTATAAAAATCACCCTTGATTAAGCTTGGATAAAAATCACCCTTGACTAAGCTTGGATAAAAATCACACTTGACTAAGTATTGGAAGTTTAATGTCTAAGGAAAATAATGACAAAGAGTTCCAAAAAAAATCAAAGAAAATATGTTGATAAACAAATTTAGGAAAGAAGGATGAGTTGTATTCTATTAGAGACTGTTTTGTGTAAAGAAATAAAAGTAAAAGAAAGGAAAATGAAGAAAGAATAAATGAGATATTTTTTGTTCTCTTAAAATTTTTAAGAGTACTTAGGAATGATAGGCAATCTGTCATGGTAGATAGAGGACTTGCCTTAGAAACATTAAGACATGATTTAAGTGCCATATCTGACATATTTTAACAAAATGACCCCGGGGCACATCAGTTGACCTTGATTGCAGTACCTAATTATAAGCTGCATCTAAGTGAATGGAGAGATTTTCTGTAGAGGTAATTTCCAAGAGCCATGAAATCATAGGTCAGTACAAAACTAAAGACCCAAGAGAAAGAATTTACTTTTGTAGTTGATATAAGACTCAGTGCTTTGATGAGATTTTCTAAATCTTCATGCACCTAATAAATTGCAAAATGGTTGCATGGATTTAAGATTATTTTTTTTTTGTTTTATTTACATTTTTTAAATTGCCTGTCTCTGGTTATCTCTGTGCTTGTGTACAATTGTTTTTCTGATTGTCTAGCAGAACTTGTACTGAACTTGGAACCAGAGAATTTTGGTTCAAATCACAGCTTTACTTTCTGTGTGACCTTGGGCAAATAACTTAGCCTCTCTGCATCCACATTACTTAATATCTAGAATGAGGAGGTTGCACTTCTAAGGTTCCTTACAGTCCTAAATCTATGATCCCATGACTCTAATGTTTTATAACTTTATGCCATATGCTCTGTATATTTGGTTATCCTTTTTTATGATGCTGTATGTATAGCAACTAGTTAGTATTTGTCAACTATTTTCATCAGAACCAGCCTATGTAACAGAGTTAATGCTGAGTATGATATCTATATAATTATAATTCCTATTTTGAAACTCTATCATAGGCTATGTAAATGATTCACCCTTAACTTTTCAGAAAGATGAACATGCTTTCAGTGGATAGGCCTAGGTTTCACAGCTGACAAGACTACTCTATTACTTCATTAGATCTTTTGTCTCAAGTTTGATGCCAGACTGTCTGGTTGTCTGCCAAGAGATACATTTGCTTTGTTTCGTGCTTCCTTGTGAAGTGAATACTAGAATGAATTCCTCTTATCTGCATCAATGTGATACTGTAATGAATAAGTATATAATGTCTGTAAAGTACTTCGAAGTCTTAAAAAAAAGCTTCTTTTGAAATAGAAACGTTTATTGACATTTGAAACACTTTGCTTTCAATTCTATGCTTTGAAGAAAAGAGTTTTGGGATCTTCTAGCATTTTATCTGATAGAACTCAGTATGATGGTTCTGTTTATTTTGATTGATTGTTACATAGTAATCAAGGAATATATAAATATGAACTAACTTTATAAAATGATATCTAGTATTTCTTTAAAGAAAATAGTGCTATTTTTGGGTATCAACTATAAGATATATATGAACACACAAATATGCACAGCATAGTATAGATGATTTGTCATCTACAGATGAATTGGACTTGGAGATAGAAATACCAAGATTCAAATGTCACTTTTTTTTTTCTCCTATTGTCTATATGAATATAAGGAAGTTATTTAACCTCGTTGTGTCTCAGCAACTCTAATAAGTTGCAGAGTAATTGCTGATCTTTATTGAAGTGGACATTTCCTCATTCTACATTAATGAAATCCTAGATTTTCTGTCTGTATCTCGATTTGTCTCTTTTATTCTCTTTTCCTCTGCTTCTTCTTTTCTCAGTCTCTCTCTCTCTCTCTCTCTCTCTCTCTCTCTCTCTCTCTCTCTCTCTCTCTCTCTCTGTGTGTCTGTGTGTCTGTGTATGAATACTTACATATAAAGTAATTAATTTTATAAATGAATTTTTACTTACTGGGGGTTGAAGCTGATAGATCATCTAGTTAAGCCTCCTTTCCAAAAACAACTTCATTCAGTTCAAATGTTTGATTGCCTACTATTTGCAAGGTTCTGTGTTCTCTGTTGTGAGATATACAAACATTCTTACCCTCAAGGAGTTTATAATCAACTAGGGGAGATAATATGTCTAAATCATATTACAAGGTTATGAATTATAACAAATACCAAAAAACAAGGGAGGAAAAGATTCCTTTGAACTGGGGATGAAGATTAGAGAATCCTTGGTGGGTATAGTATTCATAGAATTTCTACAGATTGAAATAGGAAGGCATTCCAATCAGAGGGAAGGGTGGGAACACTCTCAATGTGGTTCAGTCACTTCACCATTTCAACTCTTTTGACCTCATTTGGGCTTTTTTTCCTTTCTTCTTCTTTTTTTTTTGAGGGGGGGAAGATACTGGAGTAGTTTGCCATTTCCTTCTTCAGCTTATTTTAGAGATGAGGAAATTGAAGCAAATAGGGTTAAGTGACTTGCTCAGGGTCACACAGAGGTAGTAAGTTGGAGGTGAACTCAGGTTCTCCTGATTCCAGACTTGGCGCTTTATGCGTTATGCCATCTAACTTCCAGGTAATACTTAATCTTTTAGTTTGGACCATAAGATTAGTGGGAAGTTATGTGAGAAATGTTAGTCAGATTGTGAAAGGCTTGTATGTGAAGCTAAGACATTTTGACCATATTTATATGTAGTAAGGAGCCACTGAAACTTTTTGAGCAGTGACATGATATATTTAGATCACTCTTTTAGGGGAATCAGTCTGATATCAGGATGCTTTGAAGTGACAGAATGATTGGAGTGGGAAGATAAATTCAGGTATGAGGTAATCAATATAGTAGGAATAGATAGAAAGGGACAGATGCAAGATACACACTTACACACACATATATATATACATTATTTAATTTTTTGGAGGTGGGGTAGAGAGACAATCAGGGTTAAATTATTTGCTTAGGGTTACACAACTAGTGTCTGAGGCTTTTTGAACTCAGGGCTGATGTTATGCCTGTTGTGTTATCTTGCTGCCTGAGATGCAAGACATATTAAGAGGTAGATTGATAATACTTGGGTGTGGGAAGTTAAGAGAACAGAAGGAAAAATCAAAGATAAATTAGGATTTTTGTACATGGGTTATTGACAAAATGATCACATTATGCTAGTTTGTGGGTTTGCAATGAACATAGGAATGAAAATTAGTCCAGTTTTGGACAATGAAGTTGAAGTTCTGATGAGAACATCAAGTAGAGAGATTTTTAATAGGGTATAAGAAATCTGGGGATGGAGTGGGTTGGGGAAAAAACAGCAAGAATGTGAGTGCTAGTTAGAAATAAGTGTTGATTTTTTTTTTCTTTTAATCAAAGGTATTTATCATTACACAGTGAAATGATCTAACAATTTTTTTGTACAACACTTGCATTTAAGTACTTGTTGACTGACTAAAAGAGCAAAATCACCTTTTGCATTGGTGGAAGAATTTCCTATACTGATGAAAGTCACTAGGTTGGCCAAAAAAAGTAACCTAATTTTCAATTGAATTATGCCAATAAAAACTTATAGAGAATTTTTATCTATTTTAAAAGAAAAACAGATCAGATTACATGGTACCATGGTTTAAAAAAGACTGATTTTACAGCAAAGTTAACAAATCAATTTACTATTGGTCAGAACTATTCAGTTTCAGTTTTCTTTTCTTTTTTCTTTTTCCACATAAATTAATTTCCTAATATTTTGTTTTAGGTTCACTAATGTACTTAAATGAAGCCACACTCCTCCATAATATCAAAGTACGATATAGTAAAGACAGGATTTATGTAAGTATTATAAAAACATCTAATTGTTTAATATTTTATGAATAGGAATTATTTTATATCACATTATATAATTTTATTTTATTTTTGTTTATGAAAATAATTTGAATGGAACAGCTAGTTATAGAATCAGAGTTTATCATTATTTCATTATGAAAAGGATTCAAAATGAAGATTGTAAATTTGTAGTGACTTGTGTATTTAAAACTTTCTGTCTATGAGTACAACAATACATTATAAAGGAAATACTGTATGCCTACTTAGGAAAATCTAGAATATTAAAAAATCACTTAAATTTTTCTTTTGAGGCATATATTTGAGATTTGTTTCAAATATCTAGATGTTTCAGAATGAAATGATTTTAATTTTATCCAGAATGAAATTATTAATTTGATTTAATCCTGAATATAGGATAGAAGTAAATTGCTATCCTGGCTGTAGATAAATTACTTTGCTAGAAGTTCTACTGTTACTAAAGACAAGCTTCTTTCTCTTCATTATTTTTGAACGAAGAAAACACATGGCTTCTTTGACACCTAGATCAAATGACCATCTTAATCTTTTATATTGCTATTGATTTGCCATTTGTAGTAACTTAATTATAACTAAATTACACTTGGTCTTTGCCATCTGCTCAGTGACAGCTGTTAGACAGAACTAATCTAGCCTTTACCAAGATATACCACTTACTAGCTTTCAATTATTTACTTTTGTGGCCTTATTATTTCTTCTTAAAGAAGACTTTCATTTTTCATGCCAAGAAAAAAAAATAATACATTTAAGATAATATTTATAAGTTAAGTTTAGTTCTGGAAAAACAAAATAAAAGATATATTTAGTAAAACCAGATGTTACAATTCTAATAAATATTTTGAAATAGTCTTTATTCACTTTCCAAATCCTAGGCATATTTAAAAAATTCATTTTATTAACACCTTTATTTTTTACATAATCATACATCACATTCATTTCCAAATATATCCCCCTTTCCTGCTCTACTGATCCTTCCCTTGTAACATTAAAGAAGAAAGGAAAAAAGCAGTTGAGCATAATTAACCAGCATTTTCATTACATCTGAAAGTCTATGTAGGTTTCTCATCCATAGGCTTCTACTTCTATATAAAAAAGTAGAGTGTTTTGTTTTCTTAGCTTCTTGCAGGATCATATCTCAGTCATTAAAATTACACAACATTCGTTTTATTTCATTGTTTCTTAATTTATGTATAAATTCTTAATTTATATAAATTACACACATATATATATATATATACATGTGATGTATATATATATAATGCATATTTATATACAGATGTATTTGGTGTATGTTTTTCCTTATTCTGCTTATTTTATGAAGCATCACTCCATATTTTTCTGTATTGTTCATATTTAGCATTTCTTGTAAACACAGCAATATTCCATTATTTCTTTATGTCACTCTTTGTTTAATCATTCTCTGATCAGTCGATATTTTGCTTCCAGTTCTTTGATACTATAGAAATGTTTCCTGTGATTTTTTTTGGGGGGGGGCACATATGATTCCTTTCTTTGACCTCTTTGAAGTCTTTGCGTTAGTCACTTAAAAATAATTCTTAATTTCTTTTCAGAAATGTTAGATCAATTCCATGTAATGAAAAAGTCTCGTATCTTTTGTGATCTGCTATATAACTTATTTGGTTGAGTATTTTCCTTCTAGCTTTTTATTTTCTCCTGAACGGTACCTCTACCTATTCTACTCTGATTTTCTTTATGAGGGATCTTTTATATTCAGATGGAATAGACATTCATGATAATACTTATTAGCACATGGGGTAAAATAAAATATAGTGGAAATATAGAAAATGGTTCAAGCTGGAGAATTGTGTTTTGTTTTCTTGATTGTATTGCTTGATTTGGTATTTTTTAACATATTTTACATGACAGCTTTTAATTGTTGATTTTGCATAAACATAAGTTATCATAGAATGTATCATGGATCAAGAACCAAATCTCTATGTTGACCTAAAATATTGAAAGATGAAAACAAAATCAAAATATTTAAATGAACACATCTGAGGTAGCTTTATTAAGTTGTTAATGCCTTTAAGACATTTTACATATTAACTTGTCACCTTCAACAGTTTTCCATTGCATATGGTCCTGAAATGTTAATGCACTTGATAGTGGGGATAATTAGTACCAGAATTAGTATAGTATTGTAATAATTTCAGTTAAAATGGGTCTGCAGTTTTTTTTCTTTGACCAACCTAAGTGATTTTTTGTTCTTGATCAAAGGTTCAGTGATGACTTATGTGACTTTTGAAGGTTGTTTTGTATATTTAGTGAAAGTTGTAACTTAACAAATGCAAATGTTACTTATTTGGTTTTGCAAATGAGAAACTTTGCCCTCCCTTTCTTTCTTAGCCATTATTTGTAGTACCTTTAATGGCTCGACCATACGAATAATTAATTAATTAATTAGCAAGCATTTTTCAATGGTCAGTCAATAAATGTTTAAAGTTTCTATTTATGTACCAGAGAATTGAGTACTGGGCATATAAAGAAAGGCAAAAGGTAGTTATGTTTCTCATGGAGTTCATAATCTAAAGGGGGATGTCAATAATCAGAAAGGAGCTGAAAAGGGGGAGAATAATGAATTCTGCTAATAATTAAGTCCAGAGGAATGCAGCTGGTTGGGAAATGAAGAGAAAAGAAAAAAGTTTTTTTGGAGACCCTTCTTAAATGGAGGACCTTGAAGAAACTCTGAAATGTCTACCTTCATCCATTGTAATTAGAGGGAGAAAAGGGCTCCAGGAGCAGGAGGTACTGAAGAAGTTTGAGCTCTGGGGCTAATGTATTTCTGTCTGTACCTTTATCTCATCTGTTCTTTACCAAGAGATGGGAACCAGGCTTCACTAGCAGTCCTTTGGTATCATTATTGATTATTGAATTAATCAGAGTTCTTTCAAAATTTTTCCCTTCATTTTATTGTAATTTATTATATAACTTGTAATTATTATATAACCTAGTTCTACTCAATTAATTCTGCATCAATTTATACAAATTTTTTCAGGTTTTTTTGAATCCATCCCATTCATCATTTCTCACAACAGCAACTTTTGTCACCACAATTTTTCACCCATTGTCCATTTGATAGGCACCTATCATTTGTATTATTTCAACTTTAAATACTCCAAAATGATTCTGAATCTTTCCTGAAACTGGATACTCTCTGAGGAGTGGCTTTTTACTAGATCTAAAAACCCTTGAAACTTTCTTTTACTCCTTTGGAAAACATTCTTATCAATAATTTTTTCTCTTTCTATATCCAGGAAATGTTTTTGGTATCTTTTTTTGGCATGCCTAATTAACTGCTGAGGATTACTATACTTTACCCTTACTTGACTAGACACAAAAGAAAAAGAAAAAAACTAGATTTTGTATATACTTCCCTCCCCATATTTGCTAGTGTTATTGACTTTTTTGTAATTATCCTTTCCCCTGTGGGGAAAGATGTCCTCATCTGCTGACTCCCTTAGATCCTTGCCTTTTTAAAATTACAGATTAATTATAAATGTTAAAATAATGCTTAAGTTACTTATTAAACACTAATGTGTACTTGGTAGTTATGGCAATAGTAGCACTAAAGTAGAAATTTAGGGTTATGTGACTCTACCAGAATCAAATTTGATCATGGAAAAATCTTTAGGTTATAACCAAGTTGGGTAGAGAGCTGTGTCTCTTCAGAGACATCAGTGTTCTAGAGAGTTTTGAGATTTTTGATGGTTGACAGTCTTACACTGATTAGCTTAGTAATTATACATATATAATTACTGCATGTATTGCTTAGTTATATATTTATATTTTGCTATCTTCTATATATAATTAAGTACTAGAATTAAAATATGCTTCTTATATTTATATTTTAAAAGATTCTTAAAACTATGAAAGCATTTAAATTTGCTTCAAACTACAGAATATTTGGTTGTTGTCAAACTGATCAAAATTGAAGCATGACTTGATAGCACCTGTGCAGAGCCCTGTAAACTGTCATTCTTCTTTTGTGGACATCAGTAGTATTTAAGTAATTTTCCAAATGGCTAAGGAAAGAATTACAAAAGTAAGAGAGCTACTTTTGGACTTCCATTGAACCATGTGATTTTTTCTGGGCTCCATGGTCAAGCTATTTTCTCAGATGTCTAGATCCATTACTCCTTTGGGTAATGCTACTTATGTCTGGATGCATTGATTATATCCTTAGGTTGCTGCTGGAGGTGATACTTTATTTTGTCTTAGTAGATACATACACAGTATAATTTTTAATTAGGATTTAAATTGAATATAATTTTTAATATTTTTATTATGTTAACATAGTATAACTGAAAAATGATAAAAACCTGCATCTTTAAAAACAAGAAAATAAATTTTCACACTAAAGGCATTTTTAGATGTTTAAACTACTTACTAGAGTTGTTATAAACTTAGAGATAACTGATGATTTTTTTATATTTAGCATGTGGATGATATGTTTTAGTATATAGTAGCCTTAAATTTATGCTGTTGTGATCTAATGGCTTTTTTGTTATTTGTATTTCATTTGAAAATTTTCTGATGTACTTAAAATTGAGATAAGAGAATTCTTAAAAGCACTTCATTTAATTTTAATTTAAATAAAAATCTGTTGCATTAATAGACATTATTTTTTAAAATTTTCAGACATATGTGGCTAACATCCTGATTGCAGTGAACCCATACTTTGACATACCTAAAATATATTCTTCAGAAACAATTAAGCAGTATCAAGGAAAATCTCTTGGAGTATTGCCACCTCATGTCTTTGCAGTTGGTATGTAATCTAACTATAAGAATCATTAGCTAATTTATTTTTTTTATGAACTAGGAATTTTGAATTTTTTCTTTCTTAATATTGTAGAAATAAACTGAAATTATTTTTTCTTTTACCCTATCAGATAAAGAAAAGTTTTAATGTATAGCTATATAATTTAGAAAAACCATTACTACAGAAATGTATATCATTTTGGAAGCATTTTCACAAATGGTCTTGTGTAGCATAAGCATACCTTTGCTGTGAAATGATAGCATATAGTTATACATATCCTTTCATCCTTGACAAAAATTTTGAGATATGCTCACGTTTTCTTAGATATTTTCTGCTATGTTGAAAATTGGGTAAGAAAATCTTGACCTCTAATGACTTTTTGGATTATTGACATATATTAATATTTATCATATATAAATACTTTTCTTCATAATGTCCTGGACATAGTCTATTAAATCTGGGCTTCTAAGAGGCTTGTGCTGGCCTTAGCCAGACTGTGTTTTAGCCATTCATTATAGTGTTATGAGGTTCTTGAATTGTGTGATCATAATGTGAACTTTTATTTGCAAAGGGCTTTGGAGAGAAGTAAGATGAAAATGATGTGTAACATATTCCTTGTATAAAAGAGAATTAAGATTCATTTCTTCCCTCTTTAAGTAATCCTAATACACAGATGGCATTGCAGTTTTAGTAAATACCCAGATGTGTAGCTTTTCCCCATGTGCCTCTCATGATTTGACTAATTACTGCATATACAAGGCTTTACTTTTCACAATTTCAGACATAAGCTAGTCTGAGAGCTGTTAGCTATTATCAACAGAGCCTTAACCAGGTTTTGTTGTTCTAAGCAGCCTTCATATTTCAGCTTTATCTTTGTTCCTTTTGTAAACTTGACAGGAAAATATAGTTCTAGCATCTTATTGAACATTTAATTAAAAAGAAGTATTACAAAGCATCTAGAATCTAATGCCATGGCATGAGGGCCTCTGTTTTAATGTATTATTTTGTTTGCACTTGAGACACTGGAGCTTTTGGACAAATGGAGAAGTGAATACTTTTTTTTTTTTTTTTTTTTACCGATTAAAGGGACTTTGCAAAGTTTGATTGCCATGTCTTCTCCTAAACCCTCTTTAAAAAATTCTTTATGGCACTAATAACCTGGTGTTTAGAACTTTCCTACAAATGAATACAGAGACTTCTTGTTAAATAATTTGTTGAGAAGGCACAACTGAGTGGCTGGTACACATTTTGAATGGGAATCCTTTTTTAAGTCAGCCTCATGTTTTAGGGTTTGAAGCATATACTGAAATGTTTTACCTCTTTGAGGCAGGTTATTGGTTAGTTATGATTGACATAAGATAAATAAATTCTTAGTAAAGCCAAGGTTTCTGCTTTGAACCTACATTAACATAATTTAGAATTTCTTTAATGAAATGTGCAATTAAGTTTATAGTTACTCTTTTGACATAGCCTTAAAATTTAGATAATATACCAGTTTTAATGTTGGATTAGGGAGGACAATGTTAAAAACATGTAATAGCAATATATTTAAAGAAGTCTAGAAAGTGATTAAAAAATCTTTTTATAATGGTATGTTCTTGAATTCTAACTCTTTGGCTGTTTAAACTGAGTTTCTAGTAAAATTAAAAAAAAAAAGCAACCAGTTTCACAATTTTGTTTTAATTTTGTTACAATTTTTTAAATACCCATTTGCATTCTAGAGTTTTGAAATTAAAAATTCATCTCCACTCCCACTTTTATTGGGGAACTTCACTAACTGTGTTAACTGAACTTTTTTTTTTTTTTAAACTATGTATTTGTACTGTCTGTGGATATTGGTTTTAGTGTTAGAAATCCATGATGTAGCTCACAGTAGAGATATTATAACACATAAATACCATTATTTGCATTTCATGTTTACTAATTGGTAAAAATTATGAGGGAATTTTAAGTAGCAAAATGCATTTATAAATTTAATTATTAAAAAAAATCCCATGTGCTATTTTTTATATTGTTAAAATTTCTCTAGAATAAATGCACGTTAAAGTAGAATATCATACAGAAGATAAAATTGGTGAACATAATTTTGGATACCCTTCATTTGTCATGTTATTTTGATTTTAGCTGACAAAGCTTTTCGAGACATGAAGGTACTCAAAATGAGTCAATCGATCATTGTCTCTGGAGAATCAGGGGCTGGCAAAACCGAAAATACTAAATTTGTTCTTAGGTGAGTATCTCTCTGGAAACTTTAACAAACAATTGTAGTTATACTGATTTTTTTTAAAACATATTTTGATTGGATTTATGAGTGCTTAGGTGTTATTTGAACAGCAACAACAGCAACAGCAACAACAATGCTGCCAGAATGATTCTGGTGATTGTGTGTTTATTTTTGACTTGCTCCTCTCTGTTCTTTCTCATTCTTGTCTCTCCTTCCTCTTTCTCTCTTCCCATCTCTCTCCCTTCTTTCCCTCTTCCTCATTTTACAGACTTCTTATTCCTCTATCCTTGTCTCTTCCTCCCTCCTTCCCTCATTCCTCCTTCCCTCCCTCTCTCTCTTTTCCTCTCCCTGTTCCCCTCCCTTTCCCTTTCCCTCTCCCCCTCCCTGCCTCCCTTTCCCCCTCCTTATCCTCCCTTCCTTCTCCCTGTCTTTCTCCCCCTCCCTCTTCCTATCTCTTCCTCCCTTGCTCTCTCTCTCTCTCTCCCTATTTCCCTCTTCCTCTCCGTTTCCTTCCTCTCTCCTCCCTCTCCCTTTTCCTCTCCTTCTCCGGATAAAAAAGAAATTATGCTGAATTACTTTATAAACTTCAAGCTACATGAAGACAGTAACCATGGCATATTTATAACACATTTTCTCTTAGCATACTCTTTGCTAACTGATAAATAAATATATAAAAACAAATACTGGTTGATTTAAATTGAATTTAAAACAATGCTCATAAAAATATAAAAATACTTTTTTAGGCTTTTGCTCTCCATTATACACTGGGAAATGACTATAAAATTTTTCTTAAAGAGTTTTGTAATGGCAGATTGCTATTGTTTCACTTAGCTTCCTTTTCACTGTGTAGAAAACTCATTTCCTCATTGCTGCAAACTTTCTGTTTTAAAGGAACCTGGAGAGCAAAGTATCAAGAGACTTTTTCCTCTACCAAGTTGTTAATATTTATACTTAAAGTCCAACTATTCTCAGGGCAAGGCACTCCATTTAACCCTTATAGTTTTCCAATGGCAGGCCACTGATTCAAGCAAATAAACATATTTTAGAATCCAGCAGTAAATTTCAAGTGTTAGTTCTGAAATAATTGTAATTTTGAATGTTACTTGTCTTAGAATAAAGTAATGTAAAAATAAAATATTAAAATAATATTAAAGATGAGAACAGCCTCTGAATGGGTAGTTTGTGTTTTCTATTTTGTCTTTTTTTCCTTAATGTGCTTTTAAAAATTATTTGTCATCTATATGATTGTACATTTTAAAATATTAAAATTCAAAAGATTTTTATGATATTTGTATTGTACATTGTATTGTACATTTTTTGTTGTACATTAGTAAGGACAAAATTTGCTCAAAATAGAATTCTTTCAGCTGGCTTTGGGGGAGAAGAAAAGGAAACTTCATTCATACTTGTAAATGAGTTTGTTCCACTTTTGTGCATTTTAAAGGTCAGCTCATTTTGAGGGCTAGATTGCTAATACTACAGTTAGGAAGGACCTGGTCAATTAGTTTCTTCAGTCATTTTTTAGGAATTGTTCTGGCTACTATTTTATTAGCTACTAGTCAAACTTTTGGTGCTGAGACTCTCTGAATGTATACATAGCTATTTGTAGTCAGAACTCAAAATCTTTTTAGCCTAAACTTTGTGTTGCCCTGGATAGCTTTAGAGAATGTAGTGTCACTTCCATGGAACCACGAAACTTAGGTATAGGACTTTAGCTAAAACTATTAACATAAGATGGATTTTATTGTAGCCTTCAGATTACTATATATTTTATATGTTCACACAACCAATTTGAAGGACATTTTTTTTTCATCTATAGAGAGTAGAGGAGATTGTTAACAAACAAAATAGAGATCACAAGAGATATCATGTGCATTTTTGATTATATAATTAAAGTGTTTAAAATATTTTTAATAGATTTCACCATAACTAATACTCAAAATCTCTATGTGTGGTAGGTTGCAGAATAGTTCATGACCATATATAATATGGAAAACTTTGCATAAAATTATTAAGTTTTCGTACAAACAAAATAATTTAGAGAAAATTGGAAGGAAAGAAAGTAAAAGGGGAAAAATCTTTTCTTTTTCTGATAAAAGCCTCATTTTCAATCTATATGGGGAACTCATTCAAATTTATGACTGAATCATTTTCCATTATATAAATTGTCAAAGGACATGAACAGGAACTTTTTCAAAGGAAGAAATCTAAACTATCAACAGCCATATAAAAAAAAGTTTAAAATCACCAATAGAAAAAAATGCAATTTAAAGTTGCTCTAGTTTATCATTTAGTAGGTGCCTACTATGTACCAGGCTAGTGTTAAAGTGCTAGAGATACAAAAAGAGGCAAAAAACATCCCTTGCCTTCAAGGAACTCACACTTTGATGCAGGTGACAAAAAGCAAATAAATATATACAAACAAGTTATACGAGGATAAATAGTAAACAAAAGAGAGAGAAGATACTAAAATTAAATGGGATTGGGCAAGACAGCTTATAGAAGATCAGTAAGATTGGATAAGATGAAAAGAAAAAGGAAAAAATGGTAAATATTGGAGGGACTGTGAGAAATTAGGTGCACACTAAAAGCATTGTGATAGAATTGTGAATATGTCCAGCTATTCCAGAAAACAATTTTGAATTATGTTCTCAAAGTCACTAAACTGTTCCTGTCTTTTGACCCATTGATACTATAATCAAACATATATCGCAGAAAGGCCAAAGAAAGAAGACAAAGGCTAATATGTACAAAAATATTTATAGTAGCTTTTTTTCATAGTGACTCTAAACTGGAAAGTAAAGTTTCTCTTCCTCCTGCAGTATATGGTATACAAATGCAGCAGAATATTATTGTATTATTTAAAATGGTAAACTGTTCAGAGGAGAGGTACCAATTTGGTAAAGAGACATTAGGAAATGACAATCTATTAAAGGAATTGGGCATGATTTGTATGGAGAAGACAAAGGGAAACATGATAGCTGCCTTCAAATATTTGAAGGATTGTCCTATGGAAATATTAAGTTTGTCTAGTTTAGGTTCCAGTGGGCAGATCCAGAGGGTGAGGAGGAGATTGCAAAGAGAATTGTTGAGGCATGACTTTGACAGATTTTTTTTTTTTTCCTTGAGGCAGTTGGAGTTGTGACTTGCCCAGAGTCATATAACTAGGAAGTGTTCAGTATCTGAGGTCGAATTTGAATTCAGGTCCTCCTAACTTCAGGTTTGGAGCTCTATCCATTGTGCCATCTAGCGGCCCCAAGACAGATTTTCTTTTTTTTTTTTTTTTTTTTAAGCAATTAGCCTTATATAAAAGTAGAATGTAGAATGGGTTTCTTCACTAGGGGATATGTATACTCCCCTTAGAGATCTTAAAGCAGATTCTGGATGATTGCTTGTTAGGTATAATGTTATATAGGTTATAATTGTTGATAGTTTTTTAGTTAGTTTTAAAAGACGGGTATGATTTCAACTGGCTAACATTGGAGGGGGCATTCTAGATGTATGAAACAGCATGAGCAAAGGCAGAAAATTGAGAAAGCACAAAATGTATATGGAGAAATCTGGTTAGTCTGGAACATAGAGGTGAATAACATTTGATCAGGCTAGAAAAATAGTATGGTGCTTGATGAAGTTTTAAATATGAGACCAAAAAATTTGAACTTTATTCACTACATTATAGGAAGCTACTGAACTTGTGAGCATGGTCATATCTGTGTACAGAGAAGAGGTACTAAGGAGGGAGAAGAAGGTAGAAGTAGTAATATTAGATGTAGTGTGTATAAGTGGCAATAGGAATAAGGAAAAATGGATTTGATAAATATTGTGAAGATAGAATCAATAAGATTTTGATGGTATGCTTCAAGAATTTGTCTTTGCCCACGTGTTGTTTCACATTGTTATAAATTATTTGGAAAAAGATATAGACACATTATTTTTCAAATTTATAGATGATGTCTAAGAAGTGATAGCTAAGATAGTAGATGAAAATCAGTATCTGAAAAGATCTCAATAAGCTTGAAATTAATTTTGATAGTTTAAAAAATCAACTTTACAAATATAAATTGGAGCATAGGTTAGTTAGTAATTCTTTTTTAAAGAAGTTTGGGAATTTTAATGGACCAAAAAGTTCAGTATGAATCAAAAGTTTGATGTGGCAACTAAGAAAGCTTATGTACTCTAAGGTTTTATTGAGATGTGTACCCTTCTGTATTCTGCCTTAGTCAAATATTATCTGACGCAGTTTTGTTTATCTAGGACACCATATTTTAGGAAAGATATTTTTAAGTTTGAGAACTTCTATGTAAAGGCATCTAGAATGATGAAGGGTTTTGGCCATATAAGGATTGCTTGAAGAGAGAAGACTTGGGGGAATGGAGGGAGTAGTAGAGGGGTTGGGACATAGAGTTGATTGTTTTCTTCAAGTACTTGAAGGATTATTAGGTGGGAAAGGGATTAGATTTGTCTGCTTGGGTCAGTAGAGTAGAAATGGGAACCTGTAGTAGAAATTGTAAAGAGGCAGGTTTGATTTGATGGCAGGAAAAATTTCTTGAGAGTTAAAGTTATTTCTGGGCTATTTTAAGAAGTACTTGATTAGTAGTTCTCCTCAAATGAAGATTAAGTAGCCTCTTTTTGGTCCTCTTGTAAAGGGAATTCTTGGTTAGGTATAGATTGGGTTAGTTGGCCTCAAGCTCTCTATTAATGGAGATTTCCTTGATTCAGTGAAGGAGACTGTTCTATTCCTCTTATCAGATGCCTGAAATTTTCTAATGCTTAGAACTATCATTATAGAGAGTCAGAGGAGAATATTCTTCTGGGTAGAGGTGATCCATTTTTGAATTAGAAACCAAATGAACAGAAGCCAGAGATCAGACTGGTTTGGAGTTTTATGTTTTTTTAAGAGCTCCATTATCGAAGGACTAAGATAAATAAGGTAGATATGGAGACCTAGAGAAGTTAAGTCAGGGCCATCTATTAGAGGAAATATTGGTGAAATAATTTATTCAGCCTTCCTTTTATTGTGTGTTTTGTGTAGTTATATGCTGAAGAGTCAAATATGCATATTGACACCTGATTTAGTTTTGGTGGTTAGATTTACTGGTTAAAAAACAGTGTTTTTTCCCAGGACTTCTTTCCAACAATAATGCTATGATTTGATAGTTGACAATTTTGTGGCATCTTTGGTATATATGATACATGAGGCTCTCCTTGGTTGGAGCCTTACCTTCCAATGCTCTAGGTATTGAAATTAAGTTGATGATATCTTGAACCATGTATTCTTTAAGTCGGTTCATGATTATTCATAGAGACTATTCAGGGTACAAATCAGGGGTTCTCAAACTACGGCCTGTGGGCCAGATGCTGCTGTTGAGGACATTTATGCCGCCCGCCAGGTTATGGCAAATGGGCTGAGGGGCAGAGACAGAGTGTGAGTTTTTGTTTTTACTGTAGTCCGGCCCTCCCACAGTCTGAGGGACAGTGAACTGACCCCCTATTTAAAAAGTTTGAGGACTACTGCAATGAATCTAATATAACAAAGTGTGGTAAACACAAAATGTATAGAGAGTAAAGAAATTATACCATAGAAATAGTCCATAGCATTGTATCATTATTTATGGGAAAGTAGTTTAATACTTTTTTCTGCCATTTTTCTAAAAGATGCCAAGTTTCTGGGAGAATACTCAGAACTCTTGCCTTATTCTCTAATGTCCTTCTTTTTGCACGCTATTCCAGTTTATATAGTGTACCATAAAGTGGTCTGATTAGCTTTAGATGCCTTGGAAACTAAGATTCTACTAGAAATTCTGATAGGTTATGTGAGAAGAAAGGTTGTGAAATTGAAAAACTGCTTCTGTGATTAATGTCAGTATAATTATGAATATAACATTTTACTTTTATCTAAATACCATTTCTTATATTTTATTATTTTTTTAAAAACAGATATCTCACGGAATCCTATGGTACAGGCCAAGATATCGATGATAGAATTGTGGAAGGTACTTTTTTTAAAAAAATTGAATCCAGTTTTTAATTATATGATATTTCTAATTTAAATGGAATCCTTATTTATTGCCATTTAGTGTAAGAATTATATAAGACATTTTTATTTTACTTTAATGCATAGAATAACTGGTCTGGCTAGTTTTTCATTGAAGTTTTAATCAAAGTGTGAAACATTTGGTAATTTTATTATTATTTTTTTAATAACCTAAGTTTTAAGACCAAGATGAATACGTTAAGTAAGTCTGGGCTCTACCTTTATGTTCTACATTAAGTAATAAAGATAAATATTTATTCCTTCTTTGGTAGAAAACTATTATGTTGGTGTAGGTATATTTCCTGGGGAGACTATGACAATTATTGGGTTTTCTTTTTTTTTCTTTTTTTTTTTTTTAAACACAATAGATTATTAGCTATCATTAGGTTATCTCCTTTCTAAATCCTAATCCTCTATTCTCCCCTGTAAGTCATGTGTAGTACTTATCTCAACATTGATTAAGTACAGAAGATAACGAATTTCCTCTCATGATATTTATTACATTATTATAGCTAGCATTTATTAACAACCCATTATGTACCTAGAATATGTTTATTTCAAAATAAAATTTTTTATGCTAGTTTCTTAAAGAGACTCAGACATTTCTGGTTTGTTTTGTCATAAAATTTTAAAAAATACAGCATTGGGTACTCTTTGAATTTTGTATTAATTGATCAGGCTTTTAAAGAATTAAATTAATAAAATCCTTCAATATTTTAAAGATTTGTAACTTTATCATGGTGAACTCATGCAAGCAAACCACTGTCCCTCTATGATATAGTAGATGAATTTAGGAACTTGTATAGGTGAAATTAATTGTCTTGTGACTTACCAGGTAATGAGCCAAGTGAATGAATGAATAAAAAAGTCATTTATTAAATTTTTAATATGTGCAAAACCTTATCCTAGAGCTACAATAGAAAAAAATAATCCCCCCTTTAGAATTCATTCTTTGAAACTTTAAAATGTTTTATAAATATTGTGATTATTTTATTATAAACTATTTTTCCTTAATCTTAAAACATTCTCTTTACTCTAAATCAGTGGCATTTTACAGCTTTCCCCTCTTAATTAGCCTTTTGTTTATTTTTGTCCTTAAAATGGATGTCTTAAAGTTTCCTTGTTAATTTACTGTTACCCTAAGTATTGCTATACATGAGAATATTAACATTTAATATAACACATAATTAGAATAAGACTTTGCAAAATAAAGCTAAAATGGAATAAATATTCCCTCATTACCTGAGTCATCTCTTTCATAAAGAATTTTAGGCCTCTTCTCATCTTTTTCTCTTGGAAAAGTAACTGTTAGCTAATAGAAGATAGATTGAAATTATATTTGTCAATTTCTGGACAAAAATTCATCACTCTCATGTCTTTGGTTCAGTAAAGATTTCTAAAAGAAAAAAATAAAACAAACCAAACAAACCTGAACCATAGTACTGAGGGTAAAACCAAAATCAATCATATATTATCAAGACAGTATCTCATGTGGCCCTGAAATAAATATATGAATAATTATTAGGTTCATATAATTTTTATAAATGACATAAGATTTTCTCAAAAAACAAAAAGAAATATAATAAATATCACTGGGAAGTTTTTGGTTCAGTCATTATTTATGGACATTATTACCTGTTATATGACTTCTGTAAAAAGAGTCAGGGAAATGGAATTGTCTTAATTATTGGAAAACTTGTATTCAACTCTAATGGTCTTTCTGTGTTTCTTAGATTCTGAGGTTTAACATTATAGTACAGAACCAAACCCCTATCCAAATATTTGAATAGAGTCAAATTTTCTTTTAAGGATAATTTTTATTTAGCCATAGATACTTATACAGTATATTTCCATGTGAAATTGGAACTGTATAAGTGTGAATATAATTTGCTTTATATTCTAGGTTGTGTGCTTTTTTATATCTGATATTTAAAAGATATAAATCCCTCTACATAGTAACAGAGTATTTATTTTTAATATTTAATAAAAATTCATTCTTGAAAAGATTATGATCTGTCAGTGTTAATTTAAGTCTCTAGTAAATAAAGTTGAATTCAATAAAAATAGTTTTCTCAGATTCTTCAGTCAAATATTTTTTTCATTGGATCATAGTTAGAACTGGAAGGGACTTTAGAAAATTTTTAAATTCAGCCCCCTCATTTCATGGATGAAACTGAGGCACAGAGATTGAGTCAGTAAATGTCTTAAACAGAATTTGAACCAAGCACTTCCTTACAATAAGTCCAGTATCCACTTATACTTATCCACTATACAGAGATAATTCTTATATTCCAGATGACATGTTATTTGGTATTATTAATATCAAAAAGCTTCGATATTGTTGAAATATACCTTTAAAGAAATTTGTGTAGGTTGTATTTATAGTGAGGGCATTTTCAGGAGTATAAATTATAATTTTTAAATTTTAGTTCTAGATTTTTATAATTTACTAAATTGTTACTTTGGCATCTTTAAAAGTTGGTGAATAAAAAGAGGATGATTTTAGAGAGCAGAGTAAAGAAGACAAGCTGAATATTTATAGGATTCAAAGCAGAACTTCTTAAAGAAAGGGTAGATGATTGTATTACTTAGACAAACTTATAGGCAAAATGACCTGGAAATGCTTGCAAAGATGATGAGGGACCAATTTTTGCCCCCTTCTATTTTAGACTAAGAAGAATGAGCATTAAATGGCATAAAGGAAAATTATCTCAGCACAAACAGTTGTGAAAGATAGTAATACTGTAATTGGAAATATTTTTTGCAAGAGCTAAAAAAGAGAAATTTAATCTCAGACATTTTGGATATTATCCTAACTAGAGATAGAAGAATATTCTTTAAAGGTTCTAATTGTAATTTTTCTGAGTATATAATACATATTTTAGAAAGATAAAAATTTTAAATCTATTTATTGTGTTTTTATACTTTAATCATTAGGTTTTTGAACCTATATATATATGTATACATATATTATATATATATTAAAAGCAGTTTTTTGGGTGCTTTTTCTATTTAATTTAATTTTTCTCAATAACATGTAAATAAAATTTTTTAGTATTTGATTTTTAAAATTTTGAGTTGCAAATTCTCTGCATCTTTTAGAAGGCAAGCAATTCTTGTGGTGTAGTCATGATAAAGCAAGCCATTTGTGTTGTGTGGTCATGAAAAAAATTCCATATTAATCATGTTGCAAAAGAAAATGCAGATCAAAAAAAAGATTAATAAATTTTAAAACAAGTATGCTTCAAACTGTATTCATACATCACCAATTCTCTGGTGGGGGATAACATTTCTTATCAGGAATTCTCTGAAATTATTTTAGATTATTTGTTACTGAGAATATCCAAATCATTCCCATTTTTTCTTCATATAATATTGTTGTTACTGTGTACAATATTCTTATATAGAACATAGTTTTTCTCATTTCACTTTGCATAAGTTAATGTAAGTCATTCTAGGTTTTTCTGAAAGCACCCTTATTATTATTATTTTTTAAAGCACAGTAGTATTCCATCACAATCATATACCACTTGTGCAACGATACTCATTTGATGGACATTACCTTCAGTTTCCAATTACTTGTAACCACAAAAAGAGCTGCCTTAAATGTGTGTGTGTGTGTGTGTGTGTGTGTGTGTGTGTGTGTGTGATATCACATATATATATCCTTTTCTTTTTTCTTTCATCTCTTTGCGGTACAGACTTAGGAGTGATATTGCTTAGCCAGTTTTATATGTATAGTTTTATAGCCTTTTAGGCATAGTTCCAAATTGTTCTCTAGAATGTTAGGATAAGTTCACAACCTCATTGGATTCTTTTTGATAGTTACACAAAGAAGGTGATTTTAAATCATTTTTGGCAAGTGAAGACATAAGAAAGGGGAAAATTTTAAATTAAATATTTTCCCTTTATTTTGCCACAAAAAGCTTATTTTGTTTATAAAACTTTGTAAGATTGGTTTGTATGTGTTGAAATTGTATAATTAGGTTGTAGAGCTTCTTGTTTAATTTTTTGTGGAAGTCATTTCTTAATTTGTAGGAGATAGAAGTTTTTTGAGAGAGAAATGAGATTTTTCTATGCTATACTGAAATGATATTGCAATCTTTCATGCTTTTTATTATTAATTATAAGTAATTTTAAGTAAGGTGAAAAGTACTAGTTGATTTTAAATTTTCTCTTATGAGCCTTTTGATGAAATTATTTAATTTTATCCTCACTAGCCAACCCATTGCTTGAAGCTTTTGGGAATGCAAAGACTGTTCGTAATAACAATAGCAGCCGTTTTGGAAAGTTTGTTGAAATACATTTTAATGAAAAGGTAAGAGGTCATTTTGGATATGTTATATTGATATATGTTTATGATGAATGTGAAAATGTTAAAAATATTTGGAATTCTTCCTCATTTCTTGATAAAGTCAGGCAAAGATTATGAGTGGATTTGTGGAAAATAAGAAATAGCTATAATAATGCCTTTAATGCTTTAATTTAATATCTTCTTTGTTTTAGGTAGATTTGAGAGCACCTCGATTATTTTATTATGAACTTTAGAAAACCTATTGCAAAGTTTACTTTAAGAGTAGGCATTATCATAGTGACAGAGTTTTTAAAACAATATTGGAAACTCATTAAAATAAACAAGCTTGTGCTAATCCTCTATTTTTATAATATTGAAAAACCGTAGTGACATAGTAATTAATATTAATAATTTTGTTATTATTTGAGACAGTTAAATTATCTATTTGTTATATCCTTGAGAACTATGAAAGCTCCAATTAGTTGGAGAAGGAAGAGTAGTAGTTCTGAAAACCTCCTCACATTGGGAATGGGTTAAATTTACCAAGAAGGGCATAGCACCCTCCAAATCTATAAAAAATAAGATAATATGGAATATAGAATGCTGTGTAGATTTATGGTATATATATTATTAGCAAAGAGATAAAGAGGAAGGGAAAGGTTAGCATAGGATGAGGTAGGATATAGAAGGGTATTTAGGAATGGGCAAAGGTATGTATATGAATGGAAATGGGATAAAGAGGGAGGAAAAGAATGAGGGAAAGGAGAGATCCCAGCAGGGGGGAGGCTAAGTAATAGCATATTAAAGAGTAGAACTAAAGTAGAAGAGTTAGTTAGGAAATAAGATATACACAAAGACAATAACAATGATCAGGAGTAGAATTTATTAGAAATCAAAAGTAGAGGTAATAATCATTGATCTCAGACAAACCTAATGATTCAGTAAAGTGAGAGATCTACATTATATGTCAGCCATATTAATATTGTTTTAGATGCATATTTATACATGTGTATATATATATGTCCATATATATATATGTATGTATGTAAATGTGTATATCTGTGTATATAAATATATGTATTTGCCTGTGTGCAGGCATGTATATATACATAAATACACATACATACAAATATATATAGATAGATACATTAGTATATCTGTGCTTAAATGTAGCCTTCTTGGGGGAGGTAGGGAGGAAGAAAGGGGATAAGAAGAATAAAGTAAAAAATATACAGCAGCAAATGAAAGAAAACTTACTAGGAAGCAAAGAAAACTGGGCAATTATGAATATAATTTTTTTTTTATTATATATGCTTTCTGGAAATGGAAATTTATTGTTACATATTTTGAATCCTCCCTGATGTTCTGCTGTGGACATGGCAGTTTTTTTCCTTTTAATGTATTTTTCTATTTTGTTTTTTCCTGATTTCATATTTAAGTTTTAAATAAATAAAAAGAAAAAAAAAGAATTTGAAATCTCGAACTTATTTTCTTCAATTTCTCCTTTGCTGTTTCTGTTAATGGCATTGATTTAATACAACAAAAATGTATTAAGTACCTATCATAGTGAAAATATCTTGCTAGGTGCACACAAAATTCTAGAATATTTTCTTTTTTTGAAGAATTTACATTCTGTTGAAATGGAAAAAAAGTCTATCAGCTGAGAAGTATTTACATGATAACTTGAGGTAGAGAAGGATCAGGAGGAAAAAGAAGAGGAGGAAGAGATCACTAATAGTGTTGGGGAAAAAAAGGAATGTTATCTCATAGAAGGTGCACATAACTAGTCTTGA
This sequence comes from Sminthopsis crassicaudata, assembly GCF_048593235.1. NCBI lineage: Eukaryota > Metazoa > Chordata > Mammalia > Dasyuromorphia > Dasyuridae > Sminthopsis > Sminthopsis crassicaudata. The sequence continues at coordinate 237,774,301 of NC_133620.1, read as the reverse complement.
ATGAAGCTAGAAATTCTAAAAAGCAGAAATAGGAGGGGTCAGTTCATTCTGATGCAGAGTCATAGAAAGAGGTGATGGGATGCCACTTTCACTAAATTGCAAATAGATTATTTTGGCTGGCTGTATGGAGAGAAAAAAAAAAGGGAAATTATTCTTAAAATGTAGTTTTGAGGGGCAGCTAGGTGGTGCAATGGGTAGAACACCAGCCATGAAGTCAGGAGGACCTGAGTTCAAATCTGGTCTCAGACACTTAACACTAACTAGTTATGTGATCCTGGACAAGTCACTTAAACCCAATTGCCTCAGCGGGGGGGGAAAAAAAAAAGTAGTTTTGAGTCAGGTCACAAATACCAAACTGTGATATTTTTTCTCTTCAGTGCATAATGAGTCACTAAAGATTTGTGAGCAGTTGTATGACATGGTCAGATGAGCTCAAGGAAGATTATTTAGCATCTGTGGAGAACTTGGAGAGAAAGGAATAAAGATAGGGAGATCAATTAATTTTTTTTTTTTTTTTTTTTATAATAAAGGTGAAAGTTGGCAAGAGTTCTGAACTATGATGGTAGCCAGTTGGATGAAAGGAAGAGTTTCAATGTGAAAGTTGTTAAGGAAGTATTAATAATTATGACTTGGTAGGTGATAGGCTGTGAGAGATTGAGGGAGAGGGAAGAGTTGAAGACACCTTCATAGTTGTGACATGAGGAACTGTTGTGCTTATAATAGAAATAGACATCTTTATACAAAAGGATAATTTTGAAGTAAATAATGATGAATTCTGTATTGGGAAATGAAAAGTGAGCAAGCTTGAGAATTAAATTCAGGAGAAAGATTACAATTGAATCTATAGATTTTGTAGTTAGCTATATAGAAATGTTTTTTCAGTTCTTGAAGGAGTATATGAGATCATCATCAGGATATGAAGAGAGAAGTGAGAAGGCCCAAAACAGATAAATATAATATATGGTTATAATGAGGGAATTTTTTATCTGTTTTGGGCCTTCCACTACATCACTTAGTTGCCATGTTAGAACTGTGCTTTCCAACATTTTTTCTGTATCGTGGGCTATGTATTGTAATCATTGAGTATCAATTTATATGTTAATTTGACTTGGAGGAGACTGTAGTTTCTTTAACCTCTCTTACCTTGCCTTTCTATTCCCTACCACCATTCATTGTAGTTCATTCAAAGCATAAAGGAACCAGGCTGGACTAAGAACTATTAAACACCCATTTCCCCCTCCCCCAGTTTCATAAGTTACTATGATCAAAGAAGTTAATTACTTAGCAGTTGTATGTATTTGGCTAGGTAAGGATTAATCAACAGTTTATTGTTGGGGTCTTATTCAGACTGCAAAATCTTCCAGAGGCCACCTGTATTGATTGCCATAGTGAAGTATTTAAATGGGTCTTTTTAGTGTATTTTTTCATGTACAGGTAATTATGGGAACAGTTATTTATCAAAAAAGATTATATATTTTTCAATATATGTTAATGTATAAAGGTATTTCCTTAAAAATATAATTTCTTAAGATTGTTGATCCATGCAAGAACCATTGCACTATTCCTAAGGAAACTTCATCCACCCACTGACAGAGAGGTAGATGACTTGCAGGGAAGATCAGAATATCTGCAAATATTGTGTGGGTATTTGAGTGTGTTTTACTTTATTACGCTTATTTTTATTATAAGAATATATTTATTTTACATTTGAGTGGAGTTTGGGAGGGAAAACTAGTGATCAGGATACCCCTACTTTCCATCAATCCCTCCCTCCCCCCAAAAAAAACCCAAAGTAAAGAAAAGAAGGTCATTGTAGCATTTTAAAAAAAATGCATAGAATAGAACATAGAGTTCTGAAGAAGATGCCAATAAGTAGGACAGATTAGAAAAATGTTTAATTTATTATGTTCTTTTGAAAATGCAACTAGTATAATAGAGATTCATGGTTTTATGAATTCTTTTTTTCCTCTTTTGGCTTTGTGAAAATGCTAATATTTGATGTGTCTCAAGTACAGAAGAAGAAAAAAAAGAAAAAAATCTATTTTCTCTTTTTATTTAGAATGCAGTTGTTGGTGGATTTGTTTCACATTACCTTCTAGAGAAATCTAGGATTTGTGTTCAAGGCAAAGAAGAAAGGAATTACCATATATTTTACAGACTGTGTGCTGGTGCTTCTGAAGATATTAGAGAAAAGCTTCATTTAAGCTCCCCAGACAATTTTCGGGTGAGAAAAACAAACCATCCTTGTAATGATAACTTTGAATAATTTTATTGTGCAGTTTGTTTTATTTGGATTCAGTATCACAAATCAGACATATTCTACTTCAGGACTCACTATATATACTTTAAATATAATTTAGTAGAATCACCCAATTGGAGAGGGATTGTGGTATAGTGGATAGAGAGCTGACTTTAAAATCAGGAAACACTGAGGTTAAGTTCTGCCCCTTACACATACTAGATATGTGATCCTAGAATTTACTCAATGTTATAGGCAATTTTCTAAGATTATTAGTTGTAGATAAGGTGCTGATTTTTATTGGTGGAAGAAACTCTTACTTAGAGGTTCTTTATGCCAATAAACAAAAGATCTATTCCTTATCCTAGTTCTCACCTTCATAGACTCATAGGTGTACTAAATACATCTATTTGATTTTTTTCTTATTTTGCAAAGGGTGAAAATGATGGCAAAGATGGAGGACAAGTAAAAATACAAATAAAAATCATATGCAAGTTGCATAACTTAGGAATATGCAACAATTTAAATGTGCTGATTTAAACTTATCTTTGACCAGTTTGAGGAGGAAATAGATTATTGGTTTTACTCAGAATTAATAACATTATTTTAAGGAACCATTTTATAAGTGGAGTTTATAGTTAAACCCATAATTATGCTAGTTTTTGTTATTTTATTTTTTATTTTCCTTTTTTTTTCTTTTTATTTCTTTGAGATCATCTTTAATTTCTATGACATCTTTTATTTTCAAATGCTTCAATTCATATCACATCCATAGCCTCTCTTATGAAACTATTTTAGAGGAACCAGAAACTGTATTGTAAGATATTTGCATAGATAAATCTGCTGCTGCAGTGACTTTGTCCCTTGGGCTCCATCCATATTAGCAAATAAAACATTAATAATAGAGATTAATGTATATTTTAGCAAATATTTTGTAGAGTCATTCACATTTTTTAAATAATTTTACAAGTATATCAAGGAGAACAACCACATTTCTACAAAGATGGAAAAAAAGAAAAGCATATTGTGTGAGTCAATTAGTTAAAATGATGATTAAAAACTTTGGCCTTTAAATGCAAATATTTATCTAACAAAAGCTATTGGAAGGATATATTTCAGACATTTTAAAGAGAAACATTCACTTTTGATATCTATTATACAGTCAGATAATATACCTGTTTTTGCCCTACAAAATAAATAAAAGCTATTTACTAAGATTTTAATTTTCAGTGTTCATCTCTGTAGTTATAATTTGTTTTTTATCCTTCTGATCTTAAAATAGCCAACCATATTGTTTTATTTCCATTACCTTGTTTTAATAGTATAGTCAGTTATAAGTCATTTAACATTTATGCATAATATGAAAAAGGAGTTGATTAAACTCAGTTTTTTAATATTTTACTTTAGATATGTGTTTTTATTTTTATATTTGAGAATAGCTCATGGTCAACAATCTGAGAATGCTTAATGGTCAATAAAATGGGAATTTATTCCAAACAAAATACAGAAGATAAACTCATCAGAGTTAGAAGAAATTAAAAAGTGATTTAATTTATCAATCTCATTCCATTATTTTCCCATTTCCTCCATACATTCTGAAAATAGTTCTCACAAACTAATAGAAAAGTTCTTTTACTAGCGTCCCTACCCAGGGAACCTCATGAAAATATTTGGTCTTTGAGCGTTAAATAAGTTATTGAAACTTAAGGAAGCTACATTTACTTAGTAACATAGTAACAACTGAGAATTTCTAATGTAAACAAGTTCCTGTAATATAAACAAGTATAATATTACAAGTTAAATCAACACATATTTATTAGACTAGGCATTGAACTAAGCTCCAGGGATTCAAAGAACAAGAGAAGAAAACTCCCTTTTCTCATTCTGCTTATGCTGTAATCCAATGGGAGAGACAACATGAAAACAATTATGCACAAACAAGATTATACACAGGATGAATTGTAGATAGTCAGCAGAAGGAGTCTTTGTTGTTGTTCAGTGGCTTCAGTCACATGCAACTCTTCATGACCCCATTTGTTTTTTTCTTGGCAAGAATCCTGGCATGATCTGCCAGTTTATTTACAAATGAAGAAATTGAGATAAAGTTAAGTGACTTTCGCAGGGTCACACAGCTAAATAATTGTCTGAGGCTGGATTTGAACTCAGGAATATCTCACTCCAGACTCAGCACTCTATCCACTATGCCACCTAACAACATGAGGACTAGGGAAGGTTTCTTGCACAAAGGAGTCGTTAAGTGATATTTGAAGGCTGAAGGCAAGATTTAGCATAACTTTTGTTTATTCAAACTTAAGTGAACATTTATTAAATGCCTTTGGAATACAGTAGGTGGCATGGACAAAATAGAAAAATACAGTTCATGCCCTCAGTGAATTTACAATTTATAAACTCTAAGATAAACACTGCAAGTATTAATATCAATCTGCATTTAAATTTAAATTAAATTAAACTCTTATAGACATTTGGTGGTACCAAGAGTGACTAAATAACTTGATCTCATATTCTTTTTTCCCTACTGTTTTTCACCTATGCCTCTTTTAAGTCGTTTGGGGGAAGATTCATGAAAGTGTGCTTCAAAATTCTCTTTCCTCTGAAAATAGATTAGAATCAATACTATATCATGAGTTTTTTCTTGGAGAAAAGATAAAAGTTCATTGATTATACTAGAACTTTAAAATATCATATTAACTATTCAAGCTTAGAATTACTGTTTATCAGGTATATGAAGTCTTTGTGATACTAATTTTTTTTTTGGGGTGTTATAGTTAAACCCCTCTTTCTATTTATAGTTGGTTGTTGACACTTTGATGTTCAGTTTCTATGCTCCTAGTGATGCTGGAAAAAAATAAATTCTTTATATATAAGATAGAGAATGAGTGACATACCAGATTAAATCCAAAAGTTCTTTAGTAAGATAAAATGAAAATACATTTTAATTGTTGAAAAATTAAAATGAGATTTTATCTATCAGTTTATAATATAAAAATATTTTTTTGTCATAGTACTTAAATAGAGGCTGCACTAGGTTCTTCGCTAATAAGGAAACAGACAAACAGATTTTACAGAACCGCAAAAGTCCTGAGGTATAGTAAACTCATTATTTTTCTTTCAAGTATTTTTTAAAATGCTTGTCAGGAAATAGTAATATATTTGCTCATTATTTTACCATATTTGTTTGGCTTTGGTTTTTAATGTTATATTTATAAATTTTTAAGGAGCAAAAAATTATTTAAAATGACTTGTAGCATTGTAGCACTTATTTCGATATAAGAACTTATGTCAGTGTTATATTCATATATTATTCATATAATTGGGATATGTTTATATAATCAGGCCTTATCAGACTTCTCTGTAAATTACTTGTTTTTTTTATTGTTGTTGTTGTTTTATTTTTACAAATTGCCTAAAAGTATTTTCTAATAACATTTTACAAAATTTATTCTTGTATTCTTTAAATTATGGCTACCTAAAATAGTAAAAGATGTAGAATATGTGCATGTTGACTTTAGTTGCTTATCCACTTAAATGATTTACGTAATTTTCTCAAAATACTTTTATGCAGTCTGCTATTAATGTATAAGATATTTAAGTTATACAATGCCTTAAAATCATATAATTCTAAGAGTTTAAATTCAGAGGGTTACAAACCTTGAAATTCATGATAAAATATTTACTTCTACTATTGCTATTAACTTAGATAGTGAAAGATTTCTATTGTTTGCTTAATTGAACATAATTCTCTTGTAGACATTTTTGTAGATAAATTTTGAATATGCTGAATTTGTGGGTAAAAATGTTTTTACTTGGTTGATAATGGTAGCTATGGAAAACAAAAAGAAAGGGAAGGGGAACAAAATGTGTCAAGTTCAAGTGACAAATAATTGTGATATCTAAGTAATTTAAAGTAATTCATTTTGTATGATTATATATTCATATACACACTTTCTGAATCAATAAAAATGGAAGGGAAAATATTTTCCAATTGGAAAAAAATAAAAAGTTTTTTTAAAAAAGGAAATATCTATAAAGAGAAAATAAGAGACAGGATTTTAGAGGACTTGTTTTGAAAAAAGGGAACCAGGCCTGTCTTACTTTTAGTATATAATAATAATGTGACTCACTAATAGCAAATCAATTGATGTGGTGTCCCAGGCAACTCCCTAATACTGAAAAGGAATTTTCATACTGGGAGTTCAGACTGATAAAATTACAGGTCTGGAGAACTAAAAAAAAAGTGTTTTATTTGGATAGGAAATCATAAAGAGCATAATTGATTGTTATTAGGAATCTTTTATCCTTAAAGGTCCATATTCAGAACTTATCAGTATTATGTAGAAGTTGTTTCCCATGAGATAATAGAAATTCAATTTTTCCATTGCTGTGGTCCTTAAAGAAGACCTGAGGATGAGAAATTATAGTTATATGATTGGAAGAAGAAAAAAAACATGATTTTTATTATTTGAAGAGAAGAGAAAAAGTATTTCTAGTTCTTTAGTGACCATATTTTGTTTTTGTTTGTCTCTAATCTTGTTGTTAATGTGTGATTACAAATATAGATGGATAATGTTTTAAAATTACCTTTTGTCTTTTCTTTATTATCAGGAAGATGAGGTGATCATTTTGAATAATTAGAAGATGTAGTTTAATTCTTTTGGTATTTCCAAAGTCTGTGTGAAGTGATTACTTTTTAGATGCATGCAGTATTTTTAGTCTGCAGTGCTTATAATAGTATTTTTCTTTAATTTCAACAACTTTTAAAAATTGAAACAAATATCATTTAGTTTATAGCATTTCTCAGTTTAATCTAAAAGATGTAGTGGTATAATTTGTGCTTTCTATTAATTTTTCTGCATGAAGTTGTTTTTGTTGCTTCTTTCTGAATTAGTATGACACACTTGCATTGTAATGTATCTAGAAGTTTTTCAGAAATCCTGAAGAAAAATTATTTTGTTTGAAGGTGTTCTCCAAGAAATAGTTTCATGAGGAGTTAAGACTTATTCTGTCTCTAAAACTATGACCTTATGTGTTAACCATTTATATATTTAAAAGTATAACTGTCAGGCCAACTAGCATATCCTTTGAAACTATGTTTAAGGTATTCATCAATGCCATCTTAGCAGCAAAATGTTCCTTATACAGTGAGATTTAATAATTTTATTTCTCTGTTTTCAAATTCTGGAATATTCTCCAGATATAGTCTTTCTTCCAACATTCTGCAATTATCATATTGTATCCTTCTGTGATCTTTAAAGTCATGGTTTCCTTCTTTTCTGTTTGTCACCTCATGCTTCTACTTTTAATTGACAGGCATCTTTAGATGCAGATATTTCCAAAAAATCTTTTAGAAGATCCCTATAGTAAGCATTATTATCCTCATATAATTTGAAAAATAGTAGTTTTCAAAATGTTTCAGAGTTCGAGAAGCTTTATCAGGCTTTTGCTTGCCTGTCAGTGTTAGTGTTGACATAAGTGATAGCATATATACAAAATATAGAGGTAAAGGACTTGATAGTAAAATCTTCTTACCACTTTACTTATAGAAGCCTGTTTTTGTTTTTTTTTTTTGTTTTTTTTTTTTTTGGCTTAATTTCTTTCAAATCTGTACCCTTATACTAATGTATGTGTTTTCTCCAGAAATGTTCTTTTCTTTTACTTCCTCCTTGTCCAGCTTCTCAACATTACAATGCTTTTGGTTAAAATTATAAATGAATTTGAAAATATTTTATTGATTTTTAAAAAATCTTGGTGATTTAAAAATATTTAATTTTGCATGTGTTTGCATTGCATTGCTTTATTTTAAACAGCTGTTATCATTTACTGTAATTTAAAAAATTTCAAAGTGAAATGATTATTGTTTGTTTTTTTTTTTTTTTTTTGATAGTACCTTAAAGCAGGTTCCTTGAAAGATCCTCTTTTAGATGACCATGGTGATTTCAACAGGATGTGCACAGCCATGAAAAAGATTGGTTTGGGTGATGAAGAAAAACTCGATCTTTTCAGGGTTGTAGCTGGTGTCCTGCATCTTGGAAATATTGATTTTGAGGAAACTGGCAGCACTTCAGGTTATTAAATCAAAGATTTTTATTGCATATTTTAAGTTGTAAAATTAATACTGTTGCAAAAGCTGTTGTTAAGTCTAATATATATATATATAAACAAAAATATATATTAAAAATTTTGCTATACAGTGAAAACCAGCTAGAACAATGAAATTGGAAAGTCTAATCCATCCAAAAAAGCTTTAGTTTATAGAAAAATTAATAAGACAAACACACACCACTTGTAGGCTTGATTTTTTTTGAAATTATTTGTGATATTTTGGCACCTACAATCAAAACCTCATGATATTTTTATGTGTATATGATGTCTGTGATAATTCTTTTACTGGTCAATTAAAAAGCATTTGAAATGATCATAGGATACAGTCATATAGTCATAGGATAAAGATGATCCCGTCCTATAAGTTTCTTGATAGTGTGTAATGATATATAACCTTTGATGCAGAATGAGAGAGTATGTAGACTTCCGAAGTCAGTATTCATCTAGTAGTAATAATACTTGGTTACCATACCTTTATTTATTTCAAATAGATTAATTTCTATGTCTGATTTCTATTTTTTTCTCTTCTGCTATTGTTATCTGTTTGGTTCCTTTTGGATAAAATTCTGTTTATAGTCCTATAAAAGTCACAATAATAATTATGAGGTTAAATTTGCTTCTAAAATATATATTATTTACTGTTCATAACTTCAGTCCCTATGATGAGGGACTTCAATATACTTATTATATATGTTGCCTCAGATGAATGAAAATATTAAAAAGCATATATTAAGTGTCCATTTTATGCAAAGCTCTGTGAGGAGCCCAAGGGCTATAGATAGAAAAAATACAGTCTCTGCTGTAAAGGAGCTCACATTTTTATAAGGATAGGCTACATATGGGAATTTCAGCTACAAATCAACCAGTGGCTTTAAGAGTACAGCATCAAAGCACATGATATTAATGCATCTTCATTATTAAAACTGTTTTGTTTTTGAACCCACTTGACTATGTCAAAGACTTTGGTGGTAAGAACTTTTGTTTCCAATTCTTTTATAGCTGTGATTGTTAAGAAGGCTAACCACTTGGAGGGAAAGTTGCTAGATTTCAATTCCCCAAAGGCTGTTCCCTTGGGTAACATCTTTCTTTAAAAGCTGAGGTTAGAAACAGGGCTGATAGTTTGGGGATTTCTTGCTATTCCCAGAATTCTTGAACTTACAGAATTCACCAACAGTAGCAGTTGGTTGGCAATTTGTGTGAGTGTGTGTGTGTGTGTGTGTGTGTGTGTGTGTGTGTGTGTGTGTATGTGTTGGAGCTGTGAGGCTCTTTCTCTATATAGATTGCTCTTCTAAAAGATGATTGCAGACATTTTGCTGGAAGCAAGATTAGTGGTCTGGGAAGGGAGTAAGAGAAAGGGAGGTGATACTGTTGATTTCTAAGGCCTTTGGACACAAGGTCTTGTCACTAGTTTTAAATTAAATTTATATTATTAGAATCTGATGATTACTTCTATTATCTTTATGCAGATAATTCCCAGAACTATGTATCTAGTCCTAGTTTCTCCTAAACTGACGCACACTGCCTATTAGACATTTTAAATTATATGTCCCATAGGCATTTAAAACTCAACCTCTAGTCTTATCTCTTATTTTTATGGATGAAGAAACTAAGACCCGATTGGGTAAAGTGACTTGACCTAAAACTTATATGGTAAATATCAGCAGAATTGGGATTTTTTTTTTTTTCCCCTCTGAAGCTAGGGTTAAGTTATTTGCCCAGGGTCACACAGCTAGGAAGTGTTAAGTGTCTGAGATCAGATTTGAACTCACGTCCTCCTGAATTCAAGGCTGGTGCTCTATCCACTGCGCCACCTAGCTGCCCCCCCCCCCTCCCGAATTGGGATTTAAAGGCTGGTCTTCTGATTCCAGAATCCTTTCAATTGATCTAAGACTTTTGTCTTATCTTTTGTTACTGTTGAATAAGAATATAGGATCTTGAGTTTTGTGGGTATTAATGAGTTGTGGGTTGGAGTTTGAGAAAAGTAAAAAGACATAGAGTTCAGGATAAGGAGAGTTAGGAGATAAGGGATATTTATTTGGCCATAAAACTTTCACAGTTTGAGTTGTGATTCTTTTCTTAACTAAAGTGTTTCCTGCCTGATCCTTAATTCTTTTTTATTCACCATATCTCCCAGTCCTCTAGTAGTAAAACAAAGGTTATTTCTGCCTCTTAATTTTAAGTGCTACTCTTTTTTTTTGGAGGAAGGAGAAGAGTGGCGATTTTCAGAATACATATTCCCAGGGAATGTGCTTTAATGGGAGCATGGGGTTCATTCTTTGCAGTAGATACTTCTGTAGAAGTCTTAAATAATTGCCCTCTTCCAGTGTGTGATAAGGGAAAATGAAAAACATTTTTTAATATCTCACCATTCAAGCAATAAAAATAGGAAATGTTCTTTGGATGAACCAATATCAACTCCTTCCTAGGGATGTTGAAAGTACAATAGAATTGGGTAATCTAAGAGTCATTATCTGCTACTGTTCATTGTGCTTCTCAGAGAGGAGTTTTCATCAATGAGATGTCTAAAATTTTCAGTCACAGGAGATAATGTGCTATGACACAGGGAGGAAATTTAATAAACAAACCTGGCTGGGTACCTGCTTGTGCTTATGCTACTTAGGTATCTAATCTGAGGCTGCAACAGAATAATTTGAGTGAGATTTCTCTAAGGGAGGTTGTTTGCAATGTTGACATCCAAGCAAAAGTAGTTAATTGGGGCATAGGATCATAGATTTAGAACTGAAAGGGTCCTATAAGACCAAATTCTTCTTATTAGAGATAGGAAATTGAAATCCTGAGATATTAGATGACTTTTCAAAAGTTGCAGATAGTCACTTCCTGTCTACTGTTTCTTTATTGCCTCCATAAGTGCCCATGTCTTCCCCATCCTCAAAAAATACACACAAGATCTATCTCTACTAGCTGTTGTCCTAAATATTCCTCCCTTTTTGACTCTTTGGGGAGACATGGATAACTGTCTCTTAATTCCTTTCCTTTCATTCCTTAGGCTAGCTTTAGATCTCACTGTTCAACCAAATTGTTCCCATATTTATGTTCCTTCTTTATAGTTTCCCTTAGTGATCTTATCAGTTCCCATGGTTCCAATGATCATCTCTGCAGATGAGTATTAGATTTATTTGAACAACTCTAAACTTGTCTACCGACTTCCAGTTGTGTATTGCTCACTGCTTTTTAGATATCTTTGATTGGATATCCTGCAGACATCTTAAACTCAGTGTCTGAAATTAAACTCACTATCTTTCCTCTGTCTCTGCCTATCCACAATTCCCATTCTCCTGGCTACTCTTTAGGATGCCACTATGCCACTATCCTCCCAATCACCCAACTAAATATTAGAGGCAGGGCCAACACATTATTTGTTCAGTTTTGATGTTGTGATGAAATGAAACACTCTCAAGCTATTCAGCAGTTAACAAAGACTTTGCTTCAACCCAACAGTGATATGCACCAGATTTATAATGTCACTTAGCTTTTATAGACTCATTCTAACTCCTTCCTTCATCTCTATAAGGAAACATTAGTTAATATTAATTAGTCATACTCTGGGAAGATATGGTGACTTGTATGGTCTTCAGACATCTACCAAATCAGAGGGGTCCTGACTCCATTGGGCTTATTTAACTAAGAAGGCAGAAAGAAGGCAGGGGCCAATTAAGTCTCTGGGAGTACTTATCCTTGTTGCAAGGAAACAGGGAATCCTATTCTTATCATATGAGATGCCATAATTCCCCTTTCTCATCTCTTATATCAAATAGGTTGTCAACTTCTGTTGTTTCCAACTTTAGAACATCTATCTTATATACCTTTTTCTAATATTGCCACCACTATGGTATAAGCCCTCATTACCTCATGCCTGGATAATTACAATAGCTTTCTGGTCTCTCTGTCTTAAGTATCATCTCATTTCATTCTATTCTCAATTTAGTTGCCAAAATGATATTCCTGAAAGAATTTCAGCATATTGGAAATGTGTTTTATTTTATACATTTAAAGAAATTATTCTGAGAAGGGAACCATGGACTTTACCAGACTGCCAGGGAGTTCCATGACACCAAAAAAACAAAAAACAAACAAATAAACAAACCTTGATTTAGAATATCAAGGGCAAAAGTGGGAGAAAAATAAATGAAGGGAGAAAGCACTTCCAGACCTCAGATTATAAAGCACTAATTATCAAAAGTATTTGGAATTAAAAAATTAGTATAATAGATTAGGCAAGGAAGAATTGGAAATAATTAGACTTAATAATCCATTGTTTGGTAAATCATAAAACATATATTGCCTAGATATGAACTTTGTATTTGATGGGAATTACCAGGAAAATTGGAAAGCATTTAGGTATAAATTAGATTTAGATCTATTAAATTAGATTTTATATATAATTATATATTTATATATAATGTTAATAATAATATTATTATATATAAATATAATATAATATATTATTAATATATACATATATTTATATGTATAATTATATTATGTATATTATATATATATTAAATGTAATAGATAATAATCATTACATGAAATTGAAAAGTTGCCACAGGAAGAAAATTATCTTAATGAGAAGAGAATTAGTTAATTGGGAAACCCTATTTACTAATATAAATCTGAAACTGTGTAATTTATTGTCTTCACTTGAAACATTGAGAGGCTAATCAACTTTACAATGATCACACATTTATTTGTCAGAAGCAGATTATTGCTTGCATGAAAGGACTGTTTCATTTTATCTTTGTTTGATGGCACAGTGCCTTATACACAGTAGGTCTTAAAAATGCTTTTAGTTGAATCTGTGAGCTTTTTAATTTTGCAGAACTGGTTTGACAACCATAATTAAAGGAATTTTAAGAAATGGATTCTAAAATTCTTGATTCACTAAAAATTAATTGGTACTTTAAAATGTGATATATTTGATTAGGTGGTTGTAATCTGAAGAACAAATCTACACAGTCTTTGGAGTGTTGTGCTGAGTTGCTGGGTTTGGATCAAGATGATCTTCGAGTGAGTTTAACCACAAGAGTCATGCTTACTACAGCAGGGGGCACCAAAGGAACAGTTATAAAGTAAGTTTCTAAACCAATATAAATGTGCCAAAAAAGTTTTAATGTAATAGTTTTTACCTTTTAAATGCCTGTCTTTTTTTTTTTTTTATAGCTTGCTTACTTTCATTCTTTCTTTTGTAATTTTTCCAAAACTGTTACAGAGAATTCTTATGCTTTTTTTTTTTAAGTTACCCAAGATAAATGGTGTCTTGAAGTTATTTAAAATTTCAGAAAAATATAGTTGAGTAGGACCTACTCCACTCTTCCAAAAACAAAGGGTCACCTTCATAAGACACTAAAGTGAGTAAATACAATAGGAAAGCCATCAGAGACATCATAGAAAAGTTTGATTCAGAATAAACATGTAGCTTACATTTTTTAAATATAGTGTCAGATGAGGTGTCAGACAAAAGACTATAGTGGAATTAGAAGACTTAGATTCAAATTCTGATCCTTACTCTTTCGGATCTTGGATAAGAATAATACAATACAATATGATAGATATTTATTAAAAATACCTATTATGTTCCAGGCACAGTAAGCCCTGAGTATATAAATAAGAAAAGGAAAGACAGTCTCTGATCTCAAGGAATTTACAGTTTAATAGAGGAAGAACATATACAGAAAGAAGCTGAAAAAAGAAAAGGATGTTTTTGTTGTTCTACCCGCCAGTCAGAGGAACAGAGGAAACTTAGGGTACTGATGAGTTATAAGTACCAAAGCTAAAGCAATCTCCACAACTATTTTCTTGCCGAGAAGCTTATCCTTATAAGGGGTTGGGATAAGATTATGATAATGGTGGAGTCAAAACCAAGCAGTGCCAATGGAGGGAAATGAAGTCACTTAGTTTCCCTATGCTTCAGTATTTTCTTTTGTAAAATTGTAATAGATAGCCTCTGAAGTCCCTTATAGTTTTTAATCTTTGATCTTTGGTCATTGATAACTCAATAGAAGTTTTATTATAGTATTTGAAGTGGAAATTAGATTGTGGGGAATTATCTACTGGTCTCTATGATATTCTTCTTTATTTTTTAGTGAATTGAGTCCAGACTCAAAGCCTTCCTTTCTGCCACAACTCTGACTTTTCATTTCTCCAGTTTGCTCAACTTTTAAGACCTCAGTTTTCACTTTATTTCAGCCATACTCAGGGATGGTAATATTCTTGATCTTATCATGTCCATGTTTGAGAAATCCAAAGTTCCTGTATCTGATCATATTTTATCTTTTAGATTCACCTTGTTTTTTACTTCTCTTCCTAAATCTGCTTTTCATTCTCATTATGATTTTCAGTCCTTTAATCTTTCAAAACTGACTTAGGCCATTTTCTCTGCTCTGTACACTTATTTTCTTTCCCAATCTTAAACTCTTAGTTAACTAGTTAAATTCTATTTGGTCTTGAATTAATTATTCCTTTGTCCTGTCACTGTGATAGAAACTACCCCTCTCTTCATTATTCCTACCAGCTACCTTCTTTGATCCTACTTACATGTTAATAAATGGAAATGTAGGATATCATGAAATAATGATGATTGTGACTCCTTTAAATTCCTGTTTTTTAATTTCAACCAATTCCTCACTGCAGCAAGTCAGTCTTCATTTTACTCCCTAATTTATTCATTCTCTTGCCACAGTACCTATTCCAAAACTTTCTTTCTTTCCTTAATATGATCCCTTCCCTTCACCTTCTCAGATGAGGACCATGCCTAACATTTTATAGAAAAATAAATTTAGGCCATTTGTTAAGAATTTCCTTTTCATATTAACCCCTGTTTTATCTTTCCTCATTCCGATCTTTGATGAAGTGACAGCCCTTTTGCTTTCCAAGGCTAATAACTATATATGTAACCTAATCTCATTCTTTGCCATCTTCTTTAAGATATTGCTTTAATTGTTATGCCCATTTCCTTTCTCATCAGGAGAAAGGAATTTGTTTTCTACTTTTTATACACATGATCAAGTAGAGTACTCCTTGTTCCCCATTGTTATTTCTTATCTTTAAAATTTTTATCTCTTATCTTTAAAAAATCTTTTACTCGATCTCTCCTGATATATTTCTTATTATCCTTAATAACATCCTTCCTCTTTTCAGTTTAATTGAAATCAGGTTAAACTTAATATTTCCCCATTTTTTCATATGCAAAACACAACTTAATATCTCTTCTCCAAAACCTTCCCTTTTTCTAAACTCTCCTGTTACTAGTGAGAGTATTACCATTTTGAGTCAACTAGGCTGGCAGCCTTGGTTCCATCCTTTACTTCTTTCTTACATTCATTTTACATATTCAAATCTCTTGCTCGTCTGGTTGTTTCTACCTTCACAAGATCTTGTTTATACATTCTCTTCTCTCCACGTACACCCTCAAGTTCATAAACTATTGTGATAGCTTTTTGGTTAGTTATCTTGCTTAAAGTCACTTAGCTGCTAATATAATATTTCTGAAACACAGATCTGATTATATCATAGCCCACTCATTAAATTTCAATAGCTTCCTATTAACCTATGGTATCAAACTTAAAATCCTTTCTTAGATATGTAAAACTTTACAAACTTGTCCCCTCCTATCCTTTTGAGTTTTCTTATACTTTATTCTACTTTATACTTCTTTGTACTTTATACTTCTTATACTTTATGATTCACCTGTCTTATTGTTTTTCACTCTCTCTTAAATCATCTGGATTCGTACTTTATCACTTGATAGAAACTCAAGATATTAATTATCTTTTTAATTGCCAAGTCTAATGACATTTTCTAAGATTTCATCCTTCTTGACTGTGGAATTTGATAATATTGATTATCTTCTCCCCTTGGATACTGTCTTTGGATTTTTTTTACTCCTGTTTTTTTTTTTTTCTTTTCTTTTCTTTACCAATGTGACCAGCTCCTTTTCATTTTTTAAAATGTTGGATCTCCGACCATATTTCCGTCAATGCTCCCCAGACTTTGTTCTTGGCCCTCTTTTATTTTCTAACTATCCTTTCTCCTATGGGCTCATTTATCATTTGTATTGTTATAAGGATCATATGAGATAATGATTCTGATTCACAGATCTTCTTATCCAGCTTTGGTCTTTCTCCTGAACTCCAGTCCTGAATTACCAATTGCTTATTAATACATTTCAGATTATACAACCTTATAGATATCTCAACCACAACATAGTCAAAACAGAAATCATTACTTTCTCTCTCAAAGCTACTCTTCTTATGAACTTCCCTCCTGCTATCGAATGCATCATCATTCTTCTGGTCCCATAGATTTACATTCATATTGTCCTTGAATCCTCACTCTCACATATCCCGTGTATCCAGTTGTTTTTCATATCTTCTCATTTCTTTGTCTATAACACACCTTTCCAGTCACACAGCCTCCACTCTAGTTTAGAACCTCATCATTTCTTGCCTAGAATATTTCAGTAGTCTAATTTGTCTTCTTGCCTAAAATTTCTCCTAACTCTAATCCATTTTCACACAGCCACCAAAGGGAATTTCTTAAACTCCAATCTAACAAGGCTAATCTTATATTCATTAGTTGGTTTTTTATTATCTTCAGGATTGAATACAAACTACTCTCTTTGACATTCCGAATGCTTCACAACCTGTGCCCTTCATATCTTTCTTGTTTTTCCTACACACTCTTGTCTGGTCATGTTCTTCTTACTTCCTATTGCTTACATGTGATGCTTCATCTTCTTTTTCAGGGTCTGTGTATTGACTCTCCCACATGCCTAAAAAGTTCCTTTTCCTTATCTCTGCCTCTTGCTATCCCTGGTTTTCATAAGCTTAAACATCACCGTCCACTGAATGTCTTTGCTGGTTCTTCTTGCTGTAGTCTTCTACTTCCTGTGGTATTTTGTGTGTGTGTGTGTGTGTGTGTGTGTGTGTGTGTGTGTGTGTGTGTGTGTGTGTGGCCTTTTTGCAAACACTTAATCATGAGTACTTCGATGTTAGATGAATATGTGTCCCATAAAATAATATTTCTTGTTCCATTAAAAAACAAATTCTGAAAACTTTATTTTTTTTTTTTTTGTCTCTCCATGGAATATATCTTAGTAATTCATACATTTAGCTGCAATCTTTTTCTTCTTTTTCTTTAAATTTTTTTTAGAGTGAGAATCTTAAGATAATCAGTTCCTTTATTATTATGAGAATCTGTTGGTATGTGTATATATGTTGTCTCTCCTGTAACAATAAAATCTCTTTGAAGAGAGGACTGATGCATTTTTATCTTTCTGATTTCATCACTTAGTATACTTCTTGGCACATGGCAGACATTTAACAAATGTTTGTTGACTACATGAATGGCTGTTGATAGAAAAGCTTACATTTATAGTACCAAATTGAGGTTTATGAATATCTAATATTGTAATTTTTACTTTCCTCTTCCATCTTTCCTGCTATTCTATTCCTGTCACTGACTGCTCAGGACTGAGGGTCATTTTGTATTTGACTTTGTTTTATGGATTACCATAGCTAAGGAATGCATTACTTTCCTTAGGTAGTTCTGGACTGGTCCTTGGAAAGCAGAGTAGGTCTGTTGCTGGGTACCATATAGAACATGCCAGAGCATGTACTTTATTGTCATAGCTTTTGGGAATCCAGAGTTACCTCCACACTCCATTTAGACATTGAAATGATATCTTCTGGGAGAATTGTATGATGAAGACATACAAAAATATAAGTGTTATGTATTGATGCTGTATTTATTTATTTATTTGGCTTTATTTAATTTATTTAACATATTTAAGTGGCTTTATTGATTTAACTGTACATTTGTGGCCACAGACCAAAGCTGTAATATTGTATGCTCTGAATTATCTTTTATGAAATATTTGAACATTTTTGTATTTGTTTTGTAGAGTTCCTTTGAAGGTGGAGCAAGCCAACAATGCACGTGATGCTTTGGCAAAAACTGTCTATAGTCATCTTTTTGATCATGTGGTGAACAGAGTAAATCAGTGTTTTCCTTTTGAAACATCATCATTTTTTATTGGAGTGCTAGATATTGCTGGTTTTGGTAAGTTTGATATACTTATATATAAATTTAGTTTCCTTTTTGGGGGGAGGGCATGCTGACACTATGTACCTTAAAGGTTAAGCTGTTAAGTTCTCCTATTCCTTGAGGATTACTTCTGAATGATTTTTGGGATCAAGAAAAGATCATCTGGGGAAATCAGCAGGGCAAGTGATTTCACCATCTTTTTTTTCCCACCAGCAATACAAGTAAGTTTGATTCTATCTTTGTGTAACTCTCTGTTGCTCTGCTTTTTATCTCTGTTCTTTGAGAACCATCCTCTTTTGTGATGGAGGAGGAAAATGTGAGATTTAGTCAGAGAAATTGAGTTTAAATCCATACTCTGTCATTGGTCCTAATCTGTGTGATTTTACCTCTTTGAATTTCAAGGATTTCAACTAGATAGTTTTCAAGATCTTTCTAGCTCTGTATTTATGGCCCTGTAAATTTAGATCTCTTACTTTTAATTTTTTTGTCATCACCTGGTACTCGCCAAAACCTAGATTTCTCCTGAAAATAATTCTTGGCACCTTCAAAGCCTGTTCTTTTTGTCACACTTCTTAGCACACTGGGCTAGAGGGAAGAGTAGGTAATTGTTTTTTACTGCCATTTTCATATCTGCTTGTTGGATCATTCAATCACTTGTTTTTTTCTTTAAAGTTGACTCCATTTTGTCCAGATTTTTGCTCCGTTATAACTCCATCAATAGCCTCACAGTTTTTTTTTTTTTAGTTTCTCTCTCCTTTTAATGTTCCATTCTTTCTTTTCCTTAGCCTTCTTATGTTCCATAACCTGAGTGATTATTTTTATCTCTTCTTTCCTTGCTCCTTCTCCTTCTATCTCCCCCACATCATTCCTCCTAAGTTTGTCTGAATTCTCCCCATTGCTAAAGTTCTTAGAAAGGATTCCACTTATCCATTATGTAATATTTTCTTATTTATATGTATCTGAATTTTTATTTTATGGATTAAATAGTAAGCAGATGATAAGTAGAAAAAAATTCAAAAAAGTTCTAGGAATTTTTAAATTTTTGTTTTTATTTATCTCATTGAGTTAATTGTATCTAGAACTGGAGGTTCAGTATGGACCTTAAATTTAACATATCCAAAACTGAACTAATTTTCTCTCTCTAAACTTTGCTTCCCCTTTAATTTTTCTGTTATTGTAGAAGGCAAAACATTCTCCTTGTCCCTCAGGCTTAAAATCTAGATGTCATCTTCAACTCCTCACTTCTCTCGCTCCCCCATCCAATCTGTTGCCAAGGCTTGTCAGTTTCACACAATATCTTTTAATATGCTTCTGTTTCTCTTCTGACACTGGCACTACTTTAGGACAGACTCTTATCATATTATACCTGGATTATTGAAATTGCTGGTGAGTCTGCCTGCTTCAAGTCTTTTTGCATTCCAATTTATCCTTTATTCAGCCACCAAAATAAAATTTTAAAGCATAGAGATCATGCTAAATTCCCCTATTCAACAAACTCTAGTGGATCTTACTTCCTCCAGGATCACATGAAAAAATCGTCTCATAACAAAGCCCCTCATAACCGAGACTAATTTTCCAATCTTCTTACTTTACTCCTTGACACATAATTTTTGATTCAGTGACACTAGCCTTTTTGCTGTCCCATGAACAAGAAATTTGATCTCTTAATTCTAGATAATTTTTCTTGCTGTTTTTATTCCTGGAATGCTCTCCTATCTCACCTTTACTTATTGGCTTCTTTTAACTCCTAGGTCAAATTCCATCTTCCATAGGAACCCTTTCTTAAATTATTAATTCTAGTGTTGTTGCTCTATTATTTTCTGTTTATTTTGTATTCCACTAGTTTGAACATTTTTTGTGTTGTCTCCCCATTAGATTGTGAGTTTTTTTGAGGGCAGGGATTATCTATTATCTCATTTTGTGAGCTCAGCTATTAGCACAGTGACGAAAACATAGTAGGCATTTAATAAATGTTTATTTTCTGTGTTGTTTGAAAACATTCTGATAGTAAATATGCATCTGTAGCTCTCTACTTATTGTCTTCAGAATCAATCAACATTTCTTAAGTCTATTATATGCCAGGCACTGTGCTAAGTGCTGGGAAGAAAGTCATAAGACAGTTGCTCTGTGGCATGATGATGTCCTGCAGCTGAGCTAAGGAGATAAGAGTTTTAGAACTGGTTTTATCATACAAATGATGAGTTTTTGGAGTTAATGATGTCCAGGAAAGAAGTCAGCTGGGAAAGGATGAATTGAATTCCTTGGGTACCCTCCATAATTGGTGGAGGATTGGGAAAGAGCTCCCAAATGTACATCCCCTACCTTTTACAATTAGAGGGAGGAAGGAGCCCCATACACAAGAGCACAGAGGTAGTTGAACCAATCTGAGGCAGGTGAGGCTATTATAATATACCAGGAGGTAAAGAAGACTGGAATTAAAGTGCTGATTATGTGAATGGAGAAAGGAGAACAAATGTGTGAGATGTTAGAGATATAGACTTGACAAGACTTGACAGTGGCTAACTGGATGTAAAGAATAAGAGAGAGTAAGGAATCATTCTTATGGGAGATATATTCTATATTAAATAAAGTGCTGTAATATTAATTGTAGTTGACTACATTTTTGTGCCATTTTATTCTATAGTTTTTATTCTATATACTTCTTAGCAGTAGTTGATTTTCAAATATTTATTACATTCCTTCTGTGTACCAGACAGTGTACTAAGCAGTGGGGATATAAAGAAAAGCAAAATTCAGCCCTTGTACTCAAGGGGTTCACAATCTAACAGAGAAAGAACACATAAAATGAAGCTAAAAAGTGGGAGGGGGATGATTAAAAAAAAAAACAAAGGATATCCTGGGGGCATAATGAAGTCCAGAAGAGTGGGAAATTAAAAGATAACTGCTCAGAATATTTTTCTTAATTAGAAGGTCCAGGAGGAGTCTGCATTGTCCATCCTGTACCATTTCCAATTAGATGGATCAGGAAAGAGTTGGCACCAGGGGCAGGGACCTGAGATGAGAGTTTCAGGATTGATATGATTTTGTAGCATATTAAGATTCTGGTGAAGTCCAGAGAAGGGCCAGGTGGGAAATGATGCAGCTTACTAGTTGATATTTGCCTTTTGTGTCTTTCAGTGAAAGATGCCTTTTTTTCAGTGTTATGCTGAATAAGGCCTTTATATAATACAGCTATTTCTAAAGGATTTCTATTTCAGAAATTTAATGTAGCATATCTTTTTCTAGCCAGTTCATATTTAATGGAAATAAAGTCTCAAAATGAGTATTATCATGGTAGTATAGGAAAGTGAATTTTATTTTTTTTTGTTTAATTGATTTTTGTTTAATATAGATTTAAGTCTTGGATGCAATTAAAATTTATTTTAATATAAAGTTGTCATTGGTCTAATAAAGATTATTCACTTTGGTTTTTATTTTCCCTTTCAGAGTACTTTGAACACAACAGCTTTGAACAGTTTTGCATCAACTATTGCAATGAAAAGCTACAACAGTTTTTTAATGAAAGGATTTTGAAAGAGGTAATTTACAATATGCTTGTTGGTAAAATTATACTATAGATTTTTAGAGGACAAAAGTAAAAAGTGATTTTGGTTTGATTTGTTAAACATATTATTATTGAACTTCAGTGTAACTACTGCATATAATTTCCTTTAATATATTTAATATAATTTATATAATATATATTATATAATTTATATACATAATTTAAATAATATAATTTAGTATATTTTGTTTTCTTTTTAGGACCTTTAAAAATCTGATTTATATATTTGTGTTTTTTTTTAAATAATTTTATAATATATATATATTCAATAATAAATTATTCAAATAATATAATTTTTCCTATAAAACTCTCATTGGTATATCCCTGTTGGGAATAAAAAAATTTAAATACTTAGATAATTTACTGTTTCATTACTTAGGTGAATTTAGGAATATCAGTGTAGATATCTTTGCAACTATTGTATGTTACCACTTATTCATGCCATCTTGTCCTCTGGGATTCTTGTTCATATCCTGTTATTCATAGAAAATCTATGCAAAGTCCTGGCAGTTACCCTCTAAACTTTAAAACAATAATTACATGAGTACAGTTGTGGTATATAATCTGTCTTTTTGTTATCCTTTGTTTTTTATACATGACTAACTCACTTTATTTTCCAAACATAAATTTCCTCATCCTGTTTGATTTATTTTCTGTATTTGATACATAACCACCTTATGCATAACTTGGTCCCAACTACCCTTCTCTGTTTCTCAAAAGTGATATTCTGTTGTTTATTTCTTTTTTTTCACTGATTGTCATTCCATGCTGGAATAAACTTCCTTTTCATATCCACCTTACAGAATCCCCTTCCTCTTTGAAGAGTCAGCTCAAACACCCTCTTAGACACAAAAATCTTTTGCCAAATACTAATGTCTTTCCTAACTACCTTATATGTCATTACTTTGTTTTTATTTCATATTCTGTATACACATATATGTCTTGGTTTGTATAGTGTCTCCTTTAATAGAATATAAGCTCCTTCAGAGTAGGGATTTTTATCATTGATTATATTTGTATCTACTGTATCTAGCATAATGTCTGACATGTAGTAGATGTCTAATAAATATTGATCAAGTGAGATTCTGTTTTCATTTTTAGCAATGTCAATATTAATATAATTCCGTCTCTTTAGTCCTGTATCAGCTCAGTAGTTATTGGACAAAATTCTAAGTTTAAATAAGAATTGCTAGTATTAAAATGATATAATTTTCATTGTAGTCTTCATCCTATCACTCAGTCAATATTGGTATAGATGTGGACTTGCATAGGATCAAAGGCTTGTTTGTATTTTCTTTTCTTTTATAGAATGATAGGAGTTTAAAAATTAATAGTCTAATAATCTGCTCCTGCTAAATGTTCTTAGTACTTACCAAGTTGATATTCAGTTGGAAGAGTCTTTTGTAGACACTTTAAGTATTTTGACAAATACTAGGTACATTCTTGGCCCAAGCACAAGTCATATTCTGTTATGAAACTTTCCCTCTATAAATCAAACCAAACTAAACCACACAATTAAGAAAAAAGATTCGATTTGTTTATATTTTCATCTAATAGTTTATAAAATGATAAGTTTATACACATGGAGTTGTAGCTACTTTGTATATAGTGTTTTAAAGTTTGCAAAGCATTTTACAAATATCTCATTTTATCCTCACAATCATCCTGGGACATGAGTGTTATTATCATTCTCATTTTGATGAAACTGAAGAAGATGAAGGTTAAATAATTTGCCCACTGTCACATAGCTGTTACGTGTCTGAATTCAGTTTGAATTCAAGACTTCCTGACTCTTCCTGACTGTCCCTTATGCTTACCTAATTGTGTATTTGTGCATGCATATCTTTGCATATATAAACACAAATATACATACTATAGACATATTATAAATGTGTAGACATACTATAAATGTGTATACATACTATAAATGTGTATACATATATATTATATATACATAAATACCCACTATAAATATGTACATTTATGTATGTACATATACACACATACCTCTCACATATACCTAAAATAATTATGTGTAATTTAGGATAATTAGTTCAAGATAAGTAATATTAAAAGATTTAATCTAAAATGGAAATATAGTTTCTTTTTTGAATGTGACCAAAGGGTGATAAATCTATAAAATAGATTCTATCTTGTAGGTTTATAAGTATCTTCTAGACAGTTTGCTTTGTTTATCTTGATTGTCCTAAGATCTTAATTACTTGATATTTACATGACTGATAATTTATAAATCTGCACATGGACATGTTTCTGTGTATGTGATTCATATACTTGATTTATTTGAGGGCTAGTTACTCAGTGTCCTAGGAATGCACTTGTTTATGTACTTCGTAAAAACAAAGAGTTTCTCTATTCACTGTTCAAAGGTGAATTCTTCCAGTAAGCTCTTTGCAAATGTGAATTTTTTCATTTATTGTATTTGTGTCCTTAGCATCCAACAATGCCTGATATATAGTAAGTGCCCAATGATTTTTTGCTGATTGATTTTTTTTTTTTTTTACTATATATATACTCAGTAATTATTAATGATGCTACAATCAGCATAAAATGCTAAAACAATTTCATACCTCAGGAGACATTCATATCTATGATTATTTCATTTTTATTTAGGAACAGGAACTGTACCAAAAAGAAGGCTTAGGAGTCAATGAAGTACACTATGTGGATAATCAGGACTGTATTGGTATGTCTTATTTATATTTTTGAGAAATAAGCCAGGTTATGATGAATTTTCTTTAGAATAGATTTTGATACTTCATCTTGGTATTTTTTTTTCAATCTGTGGCTATTAAACACATTGGCTAGTGGAAATAAAGATGTGATTAGTTAGATGTGATTATTGAGAAAAGACTCATTTTTCTAATATTGCTTCTTGTAAAGGATTCTTCCTACTCAAACCTCTGGTTTTGGTTTAAAGTTTTCTAAGGGCTTATAATCCTGTTTAGTGCTTTTAAATTTTCATGTGACTAGTAAAACAAAATTAGGAACTTTGGAATAAGTAAATTCTGTAAATACAAAGTAAATTAAATGTAATAATGAAAGTGACAGTATAAAAGTCAGAATAATTTTTGAACTACTAAATATTTTGGGAGAGAATGGTTTGAGTAATATATCTATTTCATTTTCTATAATTGCATGTGACAATGGAACCATTTGTCTTTTGCATATGATAATACATGAACTTCCTAGAGAGATCAAAGAAAGGATTTATCTCATAACTCACTTCTTGTGTCTTTAGGACCAGTTTGTCTTTCTATGACTGAAAATATAACTACAGTTTGTGACTAGAAAATGTTTGTAGAGCATTATGCATAAAAGTGAATAGTGTTGTTTAGGAATGATTTCTCTACTATCATCATTTGCCATTGTCCTGATTATTTAATCAGTATTCATTCTTACTGCTCACCACAAATGTTAAGAGAAAGTCTCTTTGTAAATTTGGTCTTTTACTCTTCAAACTATGGATGAGAACTAGGTAGGATACATTAATTTTGAGAACTTACATGTGTAGTACTTTTAAAACACTTGATGTTTTTTTTCCACTAAAACTTTATTCCCCTTTCCCTAAATATTCACCTCCTTGGGCTTTGTATTCTTTTTCTAAATTCTGCTCTCTTTCATGTCTCTTCCTATCATAGTACTTTCAGCCTTTTAAGGCCCAACTCAAATTCCATATCTGTCTTATAGAACATGCCAGAAATAATTTCATCTTCTTTTGAACTCATAAAACTGTTTTTTTTTTAACCTCTTAAATGTTACTTTTCAGATATAGTCTTATATTATATTTATTTCTGAGCATGGTTATTCCTTCAGTTAGATTTGAAGGTCCTAGAGTAAGGAACTCTGGTCTTGTACTCCTTAACATAGTCTTGTACATATAGAATTTATTCAGTAAATATTTTCATTTCACCAAATGAATGAATTAAAATCAGTTCATTTTTTCCTTATGACAAATGTATAGATTTGATCATAGTATTTGTACATTTAGAACTCAAAGAGATTTTGAAGGACATTTAGTTCAGTATCCTCATTTTATAGATGAAAAAACAGACCCAGAGAAGTGAAGTAGTTTTTTTAGAGTTACTTAGGTAATTAAATGACCAAGTTAGGGTTTGAGCCCAGGTTCTTTGATTTTCAGCATTTTTATATACATTCCTTCCAAAAAAAAACCCTTGAGAATAGACAGGATATGGATTATTATTCACATTCTTTGCATAATGAAATTAAGACTTAGGGAATTTCTGATTTGCCTAAGATCATACAGATGCAGTCTTTCCCTATAATCTTATAAATCAAAAGGTCTTTAAACTAAAAATAAATAAAGTCTGAAATAACTTCCTGTATATACTGGCTAAGCTATAGAATAGCTACTGTGTAGGAAGAAGAATAACAATAAAGATACCTAGAAATTCACTAGTGAGAAAAAAAAAATCTAGCAGCGTAAATTCTGGATTCTGATATTTGTAAATAAATACACATAATGCAGGTAATAAGCAAAATGAACAGAGATCTTAATATAGAAAGATAAATTTGACTTGCTCAGGTATTATTGATGTTGGTGAAATAGGACTTATTGGTAGAATGTGGCGCCATTCAGGAAAGCACAATGGAGAGAATTTGGATGAAGGTGAATTGAAGAACAAATAAAAACATATTATTGTTTTTGGAATTTATTACAGACAATATGGCTAGAAAGAGCAAATAGATTTTAAGAAACATATTGATAAAACAGTAGTGGGGGAAACTTATTATATTGACTTATATTCTGGCGATCTTGCTCTACCTAAAGTATAACATAATAAACCCTAAAGTATAATGATTCAAAAAGTTACAATTCTAATGAGGAAGAAACAAGGGAGAAAAGAGGGAATTATCTAATAGACTGATGTGGATAGATAGAAAATAAGATCAACAAATCACATTGGAAGGAGATGCTAGATAACTTAGCAGAAGAAGATTGAGTGATGGCAATTAATAATAATAGTTGACTTCATATATCACTTTAAAGTTTGCAAAGAACTTAAACATACATGCTCTCATTTGAGCTTCACAACAGCCCTATCGGGTTGAAAATACAGGTATTATTATACATACTTTATTTTTACTTTTGTTTATATGCACTCTCTTTTATAGAGGAGGAAACTGAGACCAAAACCCAGACTCTCAGACTCATAGTGCAGTACTCTTTCCAGTGTTTTCTCATGTATTGCACCCATTTTATAGAAAAAAAAAACTATAGAGAAGTTGTCATTTCTAAATACTATAGTTGGTTAGCAACAGAACTGAGAATAGCACCTGTGCTATACTCTTGACAGTAGATTTTGCCATCCCTTTAGAGCTATCATTGTAAATTTACTTTTGAAAATAAGGTGCTTGGGAAAATTAAAAAAAATCTAATAATGTATACAGTAACTTGTATGTTTAATCAAAACAATTTTAGAGCAGTTGAATTTTTGGTAAAATTGTAGAGGAAGCAAAGTGTTATGAAGAGGCAAAAAATGATTTGTTTTTTTGTTGTTATTCTGAAGCTTTGTAAATTTGATTTATTTTTCAAAGTCATGATTTAAATGAGAAAAGTTTTTTTTTCCCCTCTACCAGGTGTTGTTAACTATTTCAGAAAGAGAAATATAAATTTCTTATTTGATAAAATTTTTAAAAACTACAAATTTTTTTTGAAATTCACTGTGTTTTCATTTTTCAATGGACTATAATGACAAATTTTTCAGTAAAAATGAACAATTATCATAGAAAATCAATAGATTATTTAAATTGTTCTAGTTTGTGATGATTGTAACATTTGTTTTAGTGCTTATAAACTTTATGATTAGTTACAATTGACATTGTTTTGAATGTTTTGTTTATTTTATTTAAATAGACTTAATTGAAGCAAAATTAGTGGGAGTCCTGGATATTTTGGATGAAGAAAATCGCCTTCCTCAACCAAGTGATCAACACTTTACAGCTGCAGTTCATCAGAAGCACAAGGACCATTTTCGCCTTACTGTGAGTTTACTGTTAGAGCATTATTAGTATTATGCAAAAAAATTAGTGTAGTGAAGAAGGGAGTTAGGACTCATTTTTTTGAAGATGCTTTAATGGAGCTAGCCTTTAATGGATCATGCCTCAAGAATACCAAGGAGCATTAAAATTTTTACTTTGAGTAAATGAACATTAAAAAAGAATACCAAGGAGCATTAAAAATTTTACTTTGAGTAAATGAACATTAAAAAAACTAGAAGATTCTTTTCTTTTTATAATATTGGTATATATTATGTGATAAACTATATGTAATAGTTAAGGCTTAAAGTTGGAGCTGAATTTTTCCATTTAGGGAGAAATCAATGAGTAGAAAAGGCATGTGTGCAATTTTCAGAATCAACCTAGGATGCACAGATATCTGTTCTCAATTAATACTTTCTAATTTATTTATAAAGTTAAAATGAGAATCCTGGAACTAAATGGAAATTCTAACACACTATTTTAGTCTATATTTTCACAAAATAATGATCATTAGACTAATTAAGTATTTTGTTTAGATTCAGTGAAGATCTCTGCCTCTGACACTAAGAAACTGTGTGAGCTTATCCAAATCATTTAATCTTTGTGTGTCTCAAGTAACTACTTAGGAATTACCTTCTAAGATACAGCTGTGCTATCAACTGAATTGTAAGAATTTCCAACCCTAGCAATTCTTCTTGCTAATGAAATCACAGATTTTCTTCTTATTTATTATTTAAGTAACTATTTTTTGGTGATCTTGTTGAAAGCCCTTTAATTAGAGAGACAATTTAGTATAGTTATTAAAAACTCTGGAATTTGAGTGAGAAAGACCAGGCTCAACCCAACCTCAGATGCTGGCTTTAAAAATCTATGTATGTTACTTAACCTTTCTTGTCATAACTGTTCTTACAAGTAGGTATCGTAATATCTTCCAGGCTCATATGAGATTGTATGTATTTGCGCATGCACGCATGTCTATGTGTGTGTGTGTGTGTGTGTGTATGTGTATTTTGTTTTGTAAAGCTTAAAGCACTATATAAATGTCACTTGTTTGATTCAGTCTTCTAAAATAGATGTCTGTAGCATAAGCGTTATAAAATTTTAAAACTAAAAAGGACCATAGAAATGATAAGAGGTGCCTTATTTTACATATAGAGATACTAATTTTCATTGAAACAGATGAGAAACTCCCTCACTAATGAATCATTATTTAAACAAAAGATTTAGCAAGAAAACATCTTTTCAGTTCACTGTTCTTTGAAATAGTATAACATATTTCCTTGATTGTTCAGCATGTTAAATGACTGACATCTACTACCAGGAAAGACAAATTCAAAATGACAAAAGTATAGGGGAATTAGTATGGAATTTAATGTTTGTAGCCATTACAAAATTGAAAGTGTGTCATGTTTTACATTTTCAAATCTGATTCAGTTTTTTTATTTAATTATTTCTGTCAGTGGAAACACCATTTATTTTACTTGTCTCCTATTTTTAAAATCTGGGTAGTATGATTAAGATGTACTTCTGGAATTTCATGTACTCATTCTGGGTTTTTTTTTTTTTTTCATTGTCATTAAGACATTAGTTCACACCTTCCTGAAATAAGAGCATTTTGTTCTAATTGATCTTAGTACCTCTATTCCCTTCAGGCTCCATATTTACTATTAAGGTTGTCTTTCCTTCTGCAGAGATTAGTAGGTTGTCATTCTTCTGCTCAGAAATTCCATTTGACATGCTATCTATTGTTTAAACAGTATACTCTGAGCTCTTATTCCTCCCTATTAGAATGTATGCACTTGAAGGTAGGAATTATTTATTTATGTATTCCCATTTCTTTTGTTTAACATAAAAGAAAAAGTATTCTTAAAAATCCTAGTGCTTTGTACATAATGGATTATAAATGTTTTCATGTAAATGTCAATTTGAATTGAAAAATCTTTTCCTGGCATTTAAGAACCTTTATAAACTGCTACACCATACCTTCCCAGATTTTTGTACTACACCCCTTTAAAATATTCTTTAAAAATATTTTTGTTAGGTTACTTTGTTTTTACATTGCCTTAAATTCTTAGACCCTCTGCCATCCAATGAGCTATTTCTCCCTTGTAATGAAGAATATAAAAGAAAGATAAAGACCAATTTTGTAAATAGATTAGCTTGCAGTGGACAGTGTACATTCACAATTCCACCCTCAAAGCTTAACACCACTGAACAGTAACTTTCCACAAATTCTGTGGTTAACTCAAAATCATGCTACTATCTGCCCTTGGAACATGCTTATATAATAATAATTTATGTAATAAACTTGTATAGTAAACTTAGAGTTTACTATAGAAGACCCACCCAATATTGCTTTCTTTGACATCTAGAGTCTTTTTTATTTTTACTAGGTGGCCACCTTTTTTTGTCATATAATTCTTTTATGATGATCTTTGCTTCTATTCTTCCAAATTGCCTCTTACTTTTATGTTACATTCTGCTCACAATAATTATGCAAAATCTGTCTTATTCATAATTAGTCTTAAATTTTAAGATTTGTTTAGCTGCTACTTTTCTTATTTTTTATATATATGTATGTATGTGCAAGTATATGTGTGTGTGTGTGTGTGTGTGTGTGTGTGAGAAGACAAACAATCTCAGTATGGCATTTTTCTTTGTGCCTTGAATGAACCTAGATAGCACTTATTAAATGGAAGAGGATTAATGAAATTTTAATTGGGCATTTGAAATTTTCTGAGACTGATAATAAAAGTACTGTAGTGATTAGACCCCTGTACCAGGTACCAGAAAGACCTGGGTTTGAATTCTCACTCAAGCACTTGGTGACTTTGGGATTTTGGACAAACCAGTCAACCTTCCTGGGTTTCTATTTCCTTGTTTGTAAAATGAATGGATTAAATTATATGATTTCTAATGTCCCCTCTAAGTCTAAATCTGTAATCTATGATAAATAACAAATCTTATAAAAGTCAGGTTGTACTTAAATATGGCTTTGATATTCTGTTAGTTATTATACTTAGTTTATGTGTGATATTATGATAACTTATTATTTTATATATAATTCAAGAACACTTTGATAACTGTATCTAATATTCCTATAGTAAAAGGTAGAAGGACTTTATGAATTTGAGGTTTCTTTAAATAATCACTCACAGATTAGGTAATTCATCATTCAATAATTTCATAAATTGAAGATCTGTGGATTCCTTTACAGATTCCCAGGAAATCCAAACTGACTATTCACAGGAATATCAGAGATGATGAAGGTTTTATCATTAGGCATTTTGCAGGAGCTGTGTGCTATGAAACAGTAAGTATATATTTAGTATCATAGTCCTATGAACTTCTTATCAGAATTTCTTAAATGGATAAAATAAAATCACACAATTGCAAAGAAAACTAATTATAAAGTTATGAAAATACAAAAAAACTCAAATTCATGAATACTCTCTAAAGTATTCATGAAACCTTAGGGATCTGTAGACACTGGGTGAAGACTCAGCTTTAATCATAGGAAAACACCTTTTTTGTTAATACTGATAAAATTTAGGATGAAAGAAGGACTTTATCCATGTCTGATAAAACTTTTTGTAATAAGTAGTATAGTTTTAGGGTTTCTAAAAATAAAAGATTCAGAAATTTTGAGATGCTTACATTTGTAGATGCTTGTATTTCTTTAATAGTAAAAATTTCTTTAATATTGTGAAGTTTCCTTGTTCTAAACAAATTTATTTTATTTACTTTTCAGACTCAATTTGTTGAGAAAAACAATGATGCTTTGCATATGTCTCTTGAGTCCTTAATATGTGAATCCAGGGATAAATTTATTCGGGAATTATTTGAGTCATCCACAAACAACAACAAAGACACTAAGCAAAAAGCAGGAAAGCTTAGCTTCATCAGTGTGGGGAACAAATTCAAGGTATTAAACTTTTAAATTTTTCCTGCATTCAAAATATTTTTATTGTATAAAGTAAAATAGATATAAACCAAGCCATTGGCAAAAATCCATTATTATAATATAAAAGCTGACCTAACAGGTCTTTTTTTTTTTTCTTGAACTTTAAGTTTAATGAGTTAGAAAGGAACTGCAAATGCAGAAATACTTGCAATATGCTAAATGCTTCCTTTATTAGTGCCTAACCAAAATATCTGATGACTTCTCCTAATTTTTCTCCTTTCTACTGCTTACTGTCAAGCTGACATTCAAATCCTTACTTTCTCCACATGTTTTCTGTTTCCTTTTCCTTATTCAGCAGTTTTATTTTAGCTGGGATATTCCAGCTCAGGATGGCTAGAAAGGACTAGTTGAGTTGAGAGAGGAAAAGCAGGCACAGCCAGGGGCTTCAGGTAAATGATCACCTTTATGGATTTGTATTTATAAATTTTATTACCATTTTAGTAAGAGCCCTTCTCAAAACAGTTTGTAATTTCTTTTCTGTGTTTTCTATCATGTGGCATTGTAAATGTGCATATTGCTAACAAATATATGATTTATTATTAAAATTGTCCTACTAAAATAATAACTATTATTTAAAAGGCAAGTACTAAATGCTTCAATTGCTTATTTACTTTTGACAGATGTTTCATGCCTAATTTAATTATGCTCATATTGAAAGGAAGAATTTTTTGTTGTTTTAGGCAAGGGAAATAATTTTTCAAAAAGTTTACCTTAAAAATGGAAAATCTTTTATTGGTCTTAATTGCCTGATTTTTTCAGATTTAAGATTTGTAATACAGGTTTTTTTCCTGAAAATTTGATGAATGAAGAATCAGTTATAGCGTAGTATGTTTATTTTTAATACTAGTTCCATGGGATATTGTTCTGTTTTTGTCTTTTGCATATATGTCAGAAAAATTCTTATGAATTTAGAATATTAATTTTTTACTTTATATTATTACTTTTATATATTAGGACTAAAGATGTAACTATAACATAATTATTTACATGAAAACTTTGATATATCAACTTATGGTGCAAAATATTTTTTAGAAATAATACTATTGCTTGTTTCAAAGCATTTCAGTAGAAAGTAACTTTCAACACAAGAATTTTAAATAATTTTCCATTTTGAATCTTATTTTATTTTATTCACAAATATTAACTTTATAAATAAAAGTTTTTAAAAAATATATCAGTCTTAATGAATTTAATGCTATTTCTCAAGGAATTGTTTTTAACCACTTAATAGTTTTCAAAACTGATTCACAATTTGCCTCATTTCTTTATCTCTCCTAGCAATATATATTTTTCCACTTACAAAACTTCTTAGACTCAAAGTTAAGCTAATTAAGAACAATTTTCTGGAAATATTATTACACACATTTTCCTTGGAAACATTTTGCACCAACATTTTTTTTGTGCTTAGGATATTATTTTGCCATATATGGATAAATAATATAATTCTAAATTTCAGCAATTTTGTATAGTACAGACTTGCTCTCTATAATCTTAGATTATTATGCATAAAAACAACATTTACACAAATACAGTGATAAAACAGAGTGAGGTATGTAGAGAGGTGAGGCCAAGGAAATTCTATAGTACTTATTAATTTTAAATATGTTTAATAAGTCATTATTATTTAGACAGCTCATGTAGTATTGCCTCACTTTCTAGAATTATTGATGAAGGGCTTCATAGAAGTAAATTTCCAGGTAACTGAAGATTTTATTTTAAGACTCCCTTGAAAGACTTTTTCCTTAAAAAATGAATTTATATGCTTCCTGAAAAGCTGGAAATAAGTTTATCATTTTGTAATGGCTGAGGAATATTATATATATATTTCATGGAAATATAGGAGTTATTGTCTTTTAGAGAGCTGTTTAATCTTGCAACAGCCCAGGCTAATAAACTTTTTAGCTTTTTTCAGCTGTCAGATGCTTTTGTTGTTCATTTTGCTGCCCTTTTAAAATTTATGCCCAAGTTGTAAGGGTGGCTCACTGCTATACTCATGGATTAAAGTGAATAGGCTTTCTAATAACTATTTCTTTCTCTAATTGAGAGACCTTTTTCTTGCTTTTGTGGGTTGGTCAGCCGTGTATCAGATATGAAAGTTGTCAGAAATCTTATCTCCAAAAAAATGGGTCATTAACTATATTTTGTCAAATTGATAAATCATTTTACTATACTTAAGTTTGAATTCATTTGGGTTATAAGTATATTCAAGACCTCCCAAAGTCAGTTTTAAGTGAATATAAATTGTATTGATTTAGTGAAGAAAGGTGCTGTGCATTGTTAGTATTAGTATAAGTTTTAGAAACAAACTTTCTTGTTAGGAATATATAAAATAATTCAGACAACAGTATAGGTAGGATTAGAGGACATTCATCATTTGTAGTTTCTTGGCAAATTAGGTGGAATATTTAATTCTAGAACTGAAGTAGGATGACTTACATGACTAGAATCATAGCATTTTAAATAATAGGGACATTAAGTCATTTTTTTGAATTTATTGTTAGAATTATTTTATATATAAAATATTGCTAAAGTTTAAACTAAAATTAAGTCTTTTCCTCTAAGGCAGTTGAAAAATAGTAAATGGAACTTATGTAGATGTTTATGAATAATTATAAGTGACTGATAGTCTCTAAAAGAACATTTTTATATGACATTGTTTTCATATTTATTTTAAATATAGATTTGCTCAGCGAATTGCTATTGAATTATGTGCAGGTTTCCATAAGCCATGTACATATTTAATGTTACTTCACTTTTTAAATGTATTTTGTTTTCTGGGTCTACTATCTGTTTTTTTTTCATATTAATTTTAAAGTGTGGAGTTTATATTAGTAGCAGTAATCATTTCCACTCCTGATGTGTCTTGTGCAAATAGAGTGATTAATTTCTTTTGTGTTGTACAGGGCATGTTGCATGATTAGGTTTTATCAAATCCTTTTGCATGTTTCACTTCTCAAATTGTAATGTTACTTTTTAAAAAAAATGTAGTGACAAGTTTTTTTTTTTTTTAGCACATCTTGATTTTAACTAATATTTATTTGTATACTTTTCTTTTATGATGTAGTAAACACATTTTTTTCTTCTACAGACACAATTAAATTTGCTCTTGGAAAAATTGCGTAGCACTGTAAGTATGTTTGAAGACAATATATCTTTCCCTCCCTTATTCTATAGTTTATATTTTAACTATTAGATACCATTATTATTAGTATCTACCAAAAACTTTGGGACTAGCACCAGTTAAAGTATTGAATTTTTAATAAATTCTTGAATTGAAATTTATGTAGTAAATCCTTTTATTATATATAATTTTCAAAATGTTTTATAATTACCTTTTGTATTTTTATATACTGGTCATTCCTCAGGTCAGTTAGTCAGTAAGCATTTATTAGTGCTTCCTATGTACCATATAGACACTATATAATTTCTGGGTATACAAAATACTTTTCTAAAAAGACCTTTTGTTTTTTTAAAAAAATAATCTAATGGGAAAAGACAACCTATAAAAAGAATCTGAAAAGTGGAGGGAATGAGACAACAGAGAGAGGAGGGATGGTTGGTAAGAATAGGAAAATAATCTGCTATTTGATGGGAAATTGTGGAGGAGCTGTCCATTGTCCACTGTCCATTTTCTTCAATCAGAGGGAGGAACATCAGAAGTAGAAGTACTGAGGAGATGAATTTCAGGATTGATATGATCTTGTAGGAAGATGAGTTTCTGGAGACAATGATGAAGTATAGAAGAGTAGCCAGATCAGAGAGAGCTGTTCTATGTCTCCTTCTTAAATGGAGGATCTGAGAGGAATTCTCCATTGTCCACCTTTTTCAGTCAGGAGGAGGAAAGAACTCCAGGGGAATACCCAGAGAGGGTAATGACTTATGAGTTCCAGAGTTTATGTGATTGTTATACTAAGATTTAGCAAAATAACAACATAGTTTTATACATATGGGGAAAATAGCATGACTGATTGTGTTTTGGAAAAAGTTCATTTTAAGATTAAGAATAAAGCATTTAGCATTGCACTGCCTAATCTGTCTATATATAGACTCTAGCACTGTAGGGACTTTGGGGATTAATGTTTTAGTTGTAGTACCAGAATGTCTTTTAGTCTGAAAGGAGTGAAATAGGGGGTCAATATCTAGTCAGAATTGAGAAAGGTCCTTATCATTGGCCTTGCTGTCATATCCTCCTAAAGCCTAGGTATTGCTGTCTACCCTGCCAGGGTGGTCTTAATAACTTCTGAGCCTTGCCATTTGGTCTACAACCCCATCTTTAGGACTAGTAGGTCCTTCCATCTATCTTTCTGCTGAATCCTTCTATATGTATTGTCTTTCCTACTTAGAATCCAAGTTTATTGAAACCTGGGAGTGTCTCATATTTCTATTTCTATCTCTAGTGTTTAGTATACTTTGTGAAACAGAGTTGGGGGCAGCTAGGTGGCGCAGTGAATAGAGTACCAGCCATGAATTCAGGAGGACCCGAGTTCAAATCTGGTCTCAGACACTTAAAACTTCCTAGCTGTGTGACCCTGGGCAAGTCACTTAACCCCAGCCTCAGGGGAAAAAAAAAGAAACAGAGTTTAGTGTTTTAAGAATTGCTTTTTAAAGATAGCTAGGTGATGCAGTGGATAGATTACCAGTCCTGAAGTTAGGAGGGTCTGAGTTCAAAACTGGTCTCACACACTTAATACTTTCTAGCTGTAAAAAAAGAATTGCTTTTTAATTTATTAGAATTCCCATGTTGAATTTCTCACTTTGTAACTTCCTTGAGTATTACTGCATGGGTTTTATTTATGGATAGGGTTGACATAGAAGAAATAGATAATACTTTGACCCTTTTTATAGGAGGCAGATTTTTTTTTTTTTTTAACACACATACAGTGGAAAATATGACCAATTTTATGCTTATACATAGAAAGTTTGACTACAAATCCTGGGACTTAGGGTTTAAAAATAATGCCAGAATTATAGCTCCAAATGAATTTTGTCTTTCTGTACCCTGCCCCAGTATACTCATTCTAAAAGACTGTGCATTTGTTTTTGTGATCATGCCATCATATAAAATGTGCTTCATATTTAGAAAATCCTCAATGATAATTAAGTTTTGTTGTTTAAGACTGATTTTTATTTCTTTTGAAAAACAGTAATTTAGAACAAAATTGGTAATCTTGTGTTGAGAAATTAACTGTAGAAAATTTAAAAAGTGGAGCTTAATAAATTATATAGAGAATTGAATTACTATATTTAAAACCTCTTAGAAAGAATCCTTCTAACCTGAGTTTAAATGTGGCATTAGACACACTTCCTAGCTGTGTGACCCTGGGCAAGT
The DNA here is from genome assembly GCF_048593235.1 of Sminthopsis crassicaudata. Lineage (NCBI taxonomy): Eukaryota > Metazoa > Chordata > Mammalia > Dasyuromorphia > Dasyuridae > Sminthopsis > Sminthopsis crassicaudata. The sequence continues at coordinate 237,736,998 of NC_133620.1, read as the reverse complement.
CACTTAACTCCAATTGCCTCAGGAAAAAAAGAGTCCTTCAAAAAACTATTTTCATATTCATTTGTGAAAGTTTTGATGTCATTTGTAAGATATTAGTGACATTATAGTCATTTTATATAGTACTCGCTTCTTATTTACCTTATTTGCTCTGATTAGATTAATTTACATAATTTTAAATGAGTTCTATTGAAATTATTTTTAAAGAATCAACCACTGTTGAATTTTAATTTTATGATAATATTGTGATAGATTCAATTCAATGAACATTCAATTCTTCCTCTGTATAAGGCCTCATTCTCGGTACTGGAGAGACAAAGACAAAAATAATATAGTTCTCTCTCCCCTCTTCTCCCCAAGAAGCTTGAATTCTACTTGTAAAAGATGTTTTAATGTAGAGTTACTGTCCACTGATATTTTAATCTAAAAGAAGAGGTGTCTTTAGAAGTATGCCATATAATCCTGAAATTTAACCAAAAAAAGAAGTTTAAATTGTTCGTTTTCAAGAAATAGTTTTTAACAGAAGAAATACTATTCTTACATAGAAGAAACAACTAATACTATATGCTATGAATAAGAAAGGCATGATATTAAATTTAAGTACATAAAGCATTTTTACACTTGAAGCCATTTGATACAGGATTTGCATTTTTAAAATCTTTTAAAAACCATTTTTGGCCCCGATAGCTGAAGGGATTTTCTAAATTATTGGGATTTATGGCACAAAAAATGTCATATGTTTCATTATTTAACATTTTTTTTTTTTTATTTCAACATGGAGGTGATAGGGCTCCAATAGGATTTATTGAGTTAGGGATTTAGGAAAATCATTGTGGTAGCTTTGTGTGGGATATGTCTATATTTGTGTCTGCATCCAAATCTATTTTTGTATCTGTATCTGTTATCTGTAGTTACAGCTATAACCATATCCAAATCCATGTCTATTTGGTGTGAGGTCCAGGTTGGCTCCCTGGAGACCTCAGAATCAGCTGGAGTCAGGATAAGCAATAGTCCTTGGTCTTTAAGGGGGAGAAGTGAAGGGGATCAACAAAACTGCCACATACTCTCTCCACTGACCAACCTCCCTTCTCCTAGTCCTCCTCCAAAGTGACTCTGGCTTGTCTTACTCCACCCCCTAATCCCTCCTACATTATCTGTATACACCAGAAGAAGGAGCCAGGGCAGAATAATGAGAAGGGCCATTTTTCCAAGCATATGGTAATAGAGTATTGTCCAATAGGTAATTAGCCTTACGTGCTGGGTTGTCTGATTCCAGTGCACATATTCAGAGTTTTAGCCCTTTACAATTTGGGTCTGTATTTCTCTCTGTATTTATGTTTATGCCAGTGTTTACATTTATGTCTACATTTACATTTAAATATAAAATAGCTTATATAATGAGAGTTTAAGAGATAGAGAAATGCCATGTATGAGAAAGTAGCAAAAGTTCAGTTCAGCTTAATTATAATGTATGGGAAATATGGTAATAAACAAAAAAAACTAGAACATAGGTTGGAATCAGGTAGCAAATTGTTTAAATTTTATCGGAAAGAAAGTAGGGAGTCCTTTCTCCCCCTGCCATTTGTTAAACAATTATTTTAAAAGATCTTTGTGTGTAATTATCATTATTATTCTTTAATTCTCATTTGAACAAATGTGTAAAAATAAAGATATATTTGCAGCATAACTATGTATTGTTATTCTTTTAGGGATCTAGTTTTATTCGTTGCATCAAGCCTAATTTAAAGATGACAAGTCACCATTTTGAAGGTGCTCAAATTTTGTCCCAACTTCAATGTTCAGGTATTTTTATACTTATATAACTTTTGTCTGTGATCTCTGTTAACATTGTGTTCGTTATTTAACTAAAATAGAAAATATGATTTAGTGAGTAAGCCAAAGCATTAGATCAAGAAGAGAAGGAAAAATTTCACTTAACTTCTCAAGCTCTCCTTTATCTATTAAAAAGTAGCTAACTTGTACTTGTACTACTTGTACTATTGGCTTCATAAGGTTTTTGTGAAGACTACAATCATTGATTTAAAGCTACAAGGGACCTTAGAGGTACCTGAGTCCAACCCCTTCATTTTACAGATAATCCCTAAGAAGAAGCCTTAAGAAGTTATGTGACTTATTTATAGTGAAGTGAAGTGTTTATAGTGAAGTGTCTAAGGTGGATTCTTAAATTTGTGCTTGGCATGTCTTAAAACTGTTTAGTTACATTGTAATTGTAAATATAATATGATGTTGTTACTTTTTTCCCCCTTAAAGGATAGTTGTCAGTTGAAAAGATATTTTAAACTATAAAACATACAATTAAAGTTGTTACCCAGTTCTCAGGTAGGAAATTCATATTCCTTTTTAGTTATGCTCAATTTTCAACGAAAAAAGTGTTTTCTTAGGAATTTTTATAACTTTCTACAATGCTGGATATGAATACATATACAAATTAAATTTAAAATACCTGCCTTTTAAAAATATTATTACTGTTATAGTCAACCAGAATATTTGGAAATTTAAAAAAAGTAATTTTTGGTCATTGTTTTTGTTCTTGTTTGATTTTGGTACTTAAATGCTGTCTGTTTTTTCCTCCCCTGTAAATTCAAAATAAAGCAAATTTCCTAATCTAGGCTCTACTGTTTTAGCAAAATTTAAGCAATTCTCAGATTAAGATACATAAATCTATACTTTGTGTCCCAACATTTTTAAAATCAAGTTTCCTTTATTGTTGTGGAAACATTGAGATTTAAAGTTATTCTTTTTAAATTTTCATTTATTTCTTTTATGTTAATTCTCAAAAGCTATAAGGAAGTTATAATTTAGCCAGACTTTCTGAAATGGTTTTATTATGACTTCCTAATGTAAGAAAGCGAAAGAAGGCCTGAGGTTCAAGCAAGATTGCAGTTATCAATATATAGCTAGACATTTGAAGTAGCTAGGAGAGGGAGAAGCATTTATGGATGAGTGAAGTGAGTCATAGATTTGCTCAGTACAAAACTGCGTTGCAAAACCTGTTTTTTCATACTTACTAACTCAGGAAAGGAAGCCTACTCCAGAGACTCCTAGACCTAAATGCTCTTTAAAATGACCAGATTTATGTTTAGGGAAAGAGATTCGAGACTGAATTGTAGATAAATGGATAAACATAAAGGTTATGAATTATCTTATTAACTGTCAATTAAATAATTTAGAATTCAGTGCAATATTTTTACATACATGTATACATACATACATACATATATATATATATATATATATATATATATATATAACACACAATACATTTCAGATTCTCTATGGCTGTTGATGGGCAATGAAAATCAAATCTATGTTGATAATGAAATTTGCTGACATATCTATCTATCTAGTACAGAATATAAAAAACTGAAATTATCCTAGAAAAATCTTTTTCTATTTCTGTCTGAGATTCATCCCTATTGGTTAAGAACAGGCCTTGTTACCAAAAGACAGATCCTGCAAATATCCTGTTGGTCAAGAATCTTGAACACTCTCTACCAATATTTCATTTACACTTAATGGCATCTTAACACTCACTCATATATAAAAATTAGCTTTTTTTTGCTAGGTTTAGGTTGCACAGTTAAGGCCTCAGAATCAGTTACCCTACCATTAGAATTATGGTACATGTAGAGCTCATTTAAATAGATGATGAAGATGGAATATAATGTAATGGGGAAAAGATGCAAATCTTTTCTGGTCATTTTCTATTGTTAGTCTTTGTTATGTACTTACATATGAGGCCATTTCTTTGGAGAACATTTTAGATCTTATCTAAAATTGATAGTAGGTTAATTTACATCTGAAAGCAATAGAATTTCTTAGTCAGTTGATTTGTTGTGAGTGGGATATGCACCACTTTTAGTAGTAAATAAAATTCCATAATGTATTTATTCAACTTCAGTTCTCTGCCAATTTAATATATTTGTAGGTATAGATTTGCTAATTAAGGTTAAAGACCTGTTAATTTATTCCATGCTTCAAATTGGGTTTTTTAAATCTATTTTATCATGTATCTCTTTGTAAGTCAAATGAAGTCCGTGAATGTAGATTTACAAAGGACACCAATTATATTGAAATATAGTTATTGCAATATTTTAAACCCTGTTCTACACACAGTTCTGTTAAACAAAAAAGTTTTAAAAATCTAATTTCCTAAATTAAATGTCTTGTATATGATGATGATGATGATGATGATGATGTTGATGTTGTTGTTGTTGTTGTTGTTATTTTTGGCCAGGCAATTGGGGTAAAGTGACTTGCCCAGGGTCATTATAGCTAGTGAGTGTCAAGTGATTGAGACTACATTTGAACTTGGGTCTTCCTGATTATATATAGCTGGTGCTCTATTGTCTTGCATATTATTGATAAAGCTACTAATCAGGAATATTAGAAGGAAATATATACCTGAATATCTTATAGTTTTATCAGAAATCTTGACTGGATTTTTCAATATAATTTTACTTTCTAAGTCTGGTTTCTATTAATTGCCACTTAAAAACTATTTTGATGTAAATGTTTTGTTAACTTGAAAGTGATCCTTTGTGAATTATATTAGCAAATTTGTGTCTGCTTATGAATGTAGGAATGGTGTCTGTTTTGGACCTGATGCAGGGCGGTTTTCCATCTCGAGCCTCATTTCATGAGCTCTATAATATGTACAAGAAATATATGCCAGATAAACTTGCTCGATTGGATCCAAGACTCTTTTGCAAGGTATTAATGACACATATATTGAAACTATCTGTTATTGTTTTGTAAAGTTTACTAAATTTTAATGATTAACTAGGAACTAATTTTTTTTTTAATCTTTTTAGGCTCTTTTTAAAGCTTTGGGCCTAAATGAACATGACTACAAATTTGGATTAACAAAAGTGTTTTTTAGACCTGGAAAGGTATGTATTTTTGCTTTAAAAAAATTGATGTTTTATATTTTTATTAACATAATGATAATTTCTTTACATATTTGTTGCTCCCCTTTACTCCATTGAGCCCTTCCTCATAATAAAGAAACATAGTAAAGTGAAACCAACCAATAAAACATTTACATTGGATGGCTTATGCAGCCAGCAAGCATTTCATAGCCATAGACCTCTGTCTATCTATTAAGTACATTTATTTAAAAATTGATCAGATGTTAAGATGCTCTGAATATAAAAGTATAGTAATTTATACATTTTTAATTTTGTATCTTTAATTCTAAATATTAAGTACTTACAGATTATTCCTTTCCTCACTTATAAACATCATATACAGTATATATAAGCATATGCACTGAATTTCTCTGTTTTTAAAAGAATTCAACCAATTTACATAACTTTATAGGGAGTATTTTGTCAAAATACAAACATATATTTCCTCCACATATAACCATTGTATTTAAAAGACTCATAGTTGTTACAGTCTTTTAATTTATATAAATTTAATTTTTCTATACTCTGATGGCATTCTTTCAAATATTTTAGAAGTAGTCTTCTGGCTTACATCTATTTTCTTTTGCTTCATTAGGTAAGCTGGCAACTGTAGAGAATAGAGGGTAAGCCTTGAAGATAAAAAAGAAAGTGATCTTACCCAAATACTAGCTTGCTGACCATGTGCAAATCATTTAGTGTTATGTCTTTATTTTTTTGATAGATAGTTGATTTGTATCCATGAATGAACTTTTTACCTTAGAAGTTCTAAGTTGTCATATAAAAAAAGAAATGGAAAGATTTTTGTGTGAGACTATAAATATAAAAAGTTTAGGACACTGGTCTGAAATTGTAGTGAAATTATGACACATTAAAAACAATCTTTAAGGCCTGTCCTTATTTGTTCATCATTTGCCTCTTTCTCCTAAAAGCAGAATGTAGATGAAATTCCTTTGAGTCTTAATATTCTAATTAGGTATCATTTATTAAAAAATTTTCTAATTTTTCTTTTAACTTGTCACTTAGCATAATTTTCTTAAGACATAGAACTTGTGAGATCCATAATTAGATTATGCTATTTAAAAGTGCCAAATCCATGAATTATGACCATGAAATTGTTTAACTACAATCATATCCTAGTGAAATTTCAGACATAATTCACAAATTTAAAGCAAAAGTAATGATTTTTGTTTGACTAAACAAAAATATAGCACTGAAAAATATTTCTAATGTTGAGGACAAAATTCAAATAAAAATTGTGTTGAATTTAGATGTCTAGAAAATATTTACCATGTGAACACTTTATTGTTGTTCTTTTACATATTCTTATCAGGGAAGGCTTAGATTATAGTAAAAAAAAAAAAAGAGGAGTAAATAAGATGGAAAATTTATGAAATGTCTTTAAATGACATCTTATATATTTATCATAAGTTATTCCTTCCTTCCCTGTAGGAACAGCAATTAAGAAATATTGGTCAGTAGGAGAGGCTGCCTTTGCTCAATTAAGTACTTATCAATTGATGGGTTTTCTTGAGGACAAATAAGCTAAAAGTGAAGAAAGCCTAATGAAAATTTCAGAGACCTTTAATCTTAAAATTATTACCTCTAATTTAATTTTAGCAGATAAAGAAAAAATATTTTTGCTATAATGACTATTACACAGAAAGCACCGAAAAGTTGTCAAAGAAAGATTATTTTTTATTTGATCTAGTGTCAAAACTATTTTCTAAAAACTCCAGTTGTTTTCTGTTTAGATGTTTCAGAAGAGATTTAATTATTTCATTTTTTAATGCTGCAATCTTTTTTCTCCTTTAATTTTATTTATTTATTTATCTATTTATTTACTTATTTACTTATTAACTAATTAATTAATCAATTAATTAATTTGTTTGTTTGTTTGTTTGTTTGCTGAGGCAATTGGAGTTAAGTGACTTGCCCAGAATCACACAGCTAGGACTTGTTAAATGCCTGAGACCAGATTTGAACTCAGGCCTCCTGATTTCAGGACTGGTACTCTATCCACTGTGCCACCTCACTGCCCCTCCTTTAATTTTAATGTAATAGATGTTTAGGAAGCATTTTTTTAAATTTCCCACTAAAAAAAAGAAGATAATAGTTTTGAAACTAGCTAGTAGATTCTTATTTTCCATAACAAGCTTCTTAGCTTGAGATCTCTGATCTTGCTTTAAAATAAATTTTGATAATTCTCTGTCAATATAACTGCTTTCCTTGATGATCCTATTTATTTTATTTTGTTCATTTAAAAATTTTGTTCTGAGAACTACTTCTTAGATTTCACCAAACTACCAAAGGAGTCTGTGTCATAAAAAAAGATTTTATATCTTCTCTACATGAAAAAAGTTCTTTAAATCCAAATTGGATTTATACTTCTCTTAATTGATAAGAGGAAGGAAGGTGTAGGATTTCTTTGTAGGGAAGAGTTGTTATTTAGTTAATAAGACATTAGGCTTTTCTTTTAACTTTTTTTTTGAGTTATATACAAGTAGCAAAACTGTGTAATTTCAGGTTTCTCATTTTCGTTTTATATTCCTTTTCTTTTGATCAATGAACCAGCTGGTAATAACCAGCCAAAAGGCAAACCAGCTTCTGGGGGGAGAGAAGAAAGCAGAACTTTTGAGTAACCTGCAGGAATAACAAATGAGCAGTAAAGAATGAAAGTGACATATACATCATTAGAAAATTTTGTAGTTTGTTAAGTCCTTAACTTACTCTCTTCCATACTTTCTTACTGGAAAACTTTGAAGTTATAATAGAATCTTTATTTTTTATCTTTTCAGTTTGCAGAATTTGATCAGATAATGAAATCAGACCCTGATCATTTGGCTGAACTTGTTAAAAGAGTGAATTATTGGCTTGTCTGCAGTCGTTGGAAAAAAGTTCAGTGGTGTTCACTTTCAGTCATCAAATGTAGGTATTTCCTTCTGGGTTCTTCCTTTGTATATGTATTTTTGGAGTATTTTTTGGATCATTTTTGGTTAAGTTTATTGTTGTTTGTCCTTCATTCTCAAAGATGACCATGATATCAGGGATGTGATGCCATGACATGCAAGTGAATTGGATTTCAGTGAGGGTCACCTGCCTCACTTTCCCCTCCCGAGCCATCTGGGTCCAGTGGCAAGATGTAGATCAAGACAATTACAGATGGCCCAGAGATCTTGGCCTTTTTAAGCTAAGGTCTTCAACAGGTCTCCATTCAGCATGTCATTCAGTGATTGAGGCTAGGTAGCAATTGAAGTAAAGAATCTCCTTGTTCCCCCCGCCCCCAAGAAAAAAAAATCTAAATAAATAAATATGTTGCCCAACAAGTTAAAAACAGATATTCTATGTAGTATTTTTCATACCATGAGGACACCATTGAAGTAGTCTGTCTATCAAAAACCCTCACACTCATCATATATCCAGTTTCACCTATCTACTCTTTGATACTATCTTACTCTATGACATAGTACCTGAATTATACTGAATTACAGTCTGCTCACACCTATCTTTCACCTTTTCACTGATCTCTGATTTGTATTTGTTAGAGTCATAAACTGAAAGAAGTTTTTATGAATGGAAATTACTGTTAACACTTGAATTTGCTGAATGTACCAATATAATAGCTTTAGGTAGATTATAAATAAGCTGTAACTTTATGTGAATAGATGATGCCTTTAATAGACTTAGATAAATTAAATAGATCAATTCATAATCCTTGAACACTAGTTCAAAACAATAAATAAATTTATTTAGAAATTATTTATTAAATCCACTGTATGCTAACTGTGCTAGGAGTTGAAAAATGAAGTATTATATATGACAAACAGCAAAGTAGACCAATGTAGTTAAATCATGAATGGAAAGGAGTAAAGTATAAGAAGACTGGAAAGGTAATAAAGAACTAAATTTTGAAGGGTTTTTTTGAAGGGCCAAACAGAATTTTCTATTTGATTTTGGAGGTGATAAGAAATCACTGGAGTTTATTGCATAGGAACATGGTATGGTCAGAATTGTGCTTTAAGAAAATTCACCTTGTTAGCTGAGTGGAAAATGTTTGGGAATAGAAAGACTGAAGTTAGGAAGATTAATTAGAAGGCTATTGCAATAATCCTAGAAAGAGGAGACAGGAACTTAAAATAGGCAGATAGTATGAGAATGAAGATAAGGGATTCTATAGGAGAGATGTTATAAAAACAAAACAACATATTGAATATGTAGTGTGAGTGGGATTGGAGAAAAGAAACAGTGAGGGGGTTTCTCATGCAAATAGCATATAATTCTAAAATTCCTTATATAGGCTTGTCTTAGGATTCCCCAAGTATCAACATACTCAATTGTCTACAGATTCTGTTGCTTAATCCAAAGCTTCTTAAATTGTGGGTTGCAATTTCACATGGCATTGCATAATATGGAGGTTATGAAATTATGATTTATTATCAGTAAATTATTTATTTATATATCCATTTTATATACCTATATGCCTGAGGTCATAGGCAAAAAATTCTCAGGCAAAAAGGGGTTATGAGTAGAAAAAGTTTAACATGCCCTTGTTTAATTGATCTATGCATAGTAAATTTCATCCCTTTTATTCTCATTTCTTTATTTCTTTTTCTATTCTGTGACAATAACTTAGCTGAAAATCAGGAAAAAACCGTGAAGAAGGCAGTACTTCCTTCATCTATTTTTTCTTGTTGGCATGCTTTCACATACCTTTCTTATTGAATGTTCATCTTTTTTTATTGATTCATTAGGTTTATGTTTGCAGGTTATGTCACTTTGGATAATATTTTGAATTCCTTTACTCTTCAGAACCTACCACATTTTTTTTGGCAGTTTGGTGGGTATAAAATATTGTTGTGTTATTTGAATTTAATTTCCTTTATATTTAAACATTTTTCTCTTAGTTCTTTGCAAAATTTTTCTATTTGTCATCAGAATTCTTAAATTTATTATTGTGTCCTGGAGTTTACAGCATAGGATTTTTTTTTTTCTGGAGGCAATCTATAGATACTTTTAATTGTTTTCAGAAGTTCTGTTCAACTTTTTTTTTCTTTTTTCTTTCTTTTTTTTTAAAATTTTATTTATAAATTTTTTGACAGTATATATGCATGAGTAATTTTTTTTAATAACATTATCCCTTGTATTCATTTTTCCACATTATCCCCTCCCTCCCTCTACTCCCTCCCCTTGATGACAGGCAATCCCATACATTTTACATATGTTATAATATAATCTAGATACAATATGTGTGTAAATACCATTTTCTTGTTGCACATTAAGTATTAGATTCCGAAGGTATAAGTAACCTGGGTAGATAGACAGTAAAGCTAACAATTTACATTCACTTCCCAGTGTTCCTTCTCTGGGTGTAGTTATTTCTGTCCATCATTGATCAACTGGAAGTGAGTTGGATCTTCTTTATGTTGAAGATATCCACTTCCATCAGAATACCTCTTCATACAGCATTGAAGTGTACAGCGATCTTCTGGTTCTATTTATTTCACTCAGCATCAGTTTATGCAAGTCTCTCCAAGCCTCTCTGTATTCCTCCGGCTGATCATTTCTTACAGAGTAATAATATTCCATAACCTTCATGTACCATAATTTACCCAACCATTCTCCAATTGATGGACATCCATTCATCTTTCAGTTTCTAGCCGCTACGAAAAGAGCTGCCACAAACATTTTGGCACATACAGGTCCCTTTCCCCTCCTCAGTATTTCTTTGGGATATAAGCCCAATAGCAGCAATGCTGGATCAAAGGGTATGCACAGTTTGATAACTTTTTGGGCATAGTTCCAAATTGCTCTCCAGAATGGTTGGATTCTTTCACAGCTCCACCAACAATGTATTAGTGTCCCATCAACTTTTTTTTCTTGCATTAAAGTGTTTAAGTTTTTGATTTGTTGTGTACTTTTGGGAGACATAATTGTTGAGCAGTTGCTATAATGCTGTCTTTGAGATCTGGGTTTTGTTTATATAGAGATGATGTTTTAAAAACATTCTTTTTCACTTGTTTCTTCTAGATTGACCTTCATTTCTGTGTAAAATAGAAAATAATTTGAAGTTTTTTTGTAGATAAAGTAAGAATCTCACCCAACTTTTGTTGCTTTTTGGTTTGTGATTTTGTAGTTGGATTAAAAATTGCCTTTTTCTTGAGCTTATACTTTGAAAGGAAAGAATATATTATAATGGCATCATTTGTGTACTTAGAATGAATTAATTTTCTGCCATTTTATTTTATTCTCATAGTGAAAAACAAAATAAAATATCGTGCAAATGCATGTATTAAAATACAGAAGACTATTCGAATGTGGCTGTGCAAAAGAAGACACAAACCTCGGTAAGTTGAATTTTTGGTTCAGTTCAATAACAAACTGATAACTAAATAGTAATAAATTCTTCATGAAAAAATAATCTGGAAACTGAATCCCATGAATCCCACTTTATTTTTTAGGAAACAGTCTTTTAATGTTTACTTAGATATTATTTTACTAAGATTCTTTTGGTAGCTTATGTTCTTTTTTTTAGTGTTAAAAACAAAACTTTCAAAACAATTGAACTCACTATTATTGTTTAATGATTAATGATTTAACATTGCCACAAAATTTTCGTAGAAACAACAATAAGAATATTTAAGTTTTGCTTATAGATTTAGTGCTTGTTTTTTTATTTTAATCCACTGTATTAAATTTGACTTTTACAAATAGCTCTTGATGGTCTAAGTTCTTTCAAAAGTTTTTAATCTATTTGAAAAATGGTCAGAATTCAGAATTGTCATCCCATGAGTGAGTCTTATTTTTGTATTACTGTCTATCTGGGTCATATAGTCCCTTGCATACTTGCTTTTATTTAACTCATATTTAGAAAGGGAAATAAAAAAAAAGTAAAGGAAACCTTTTAAGAATACCTTTTTACTAAAAGGGCAGCTAAGTGGTACAGTGAATAGAGCTCCAGTCCTGAAGTCAGGAGGACTTGAGTTCAAATTTAATTTCAGACACTTAATACTTCCTGGCTGTGTGACCCTGGGCAAGTCACTTAACCCCAATTGCTTCAGCCCCCCCCCCCCAAAAAAAAAGAATACCTTCTATTGTTAATGGAAAGTCTGTTACTTAATTGTTAGGTAATGACATTAAATTCTTTTTTTATTATAGCTTTTTATTTACAAGATATATGCATGGATAATCTTTCAGCATTGACAATTACAAAATTTTTTGTTCCAGTTTTTCCCCTCCTTCCCCTCACTCTCTTCCCCAGATGACAGGTAAACCAATACATGTTAAATATATTAAAGTATATGTTAAATACTACATATATACACACACACACACACACACACACACACACACACACACACATACACACACACACATATATACATATCCATACAGTTATTTTGCTACAAAAAAGAATCGGACTTAATAATGGAAATAATATACAATTAACCTGTGAAGGAAATAAGGAGGACAAAAATAGAGGGATTGGAAATGCTATGTAGTGGTTCACACTCATTTCCCAGAGTTCTTTCGCTGGGTATAGCTAATTCTATTCATTATTGAACAAATGGAACTGATTTGGTTCATCTCATTGTTGAAGAGAGCCACATCCATCAGAATTGATCATCATATATTTGTATTATTGTTGAAGTATATAATGATCTCCTGGTCCTGCTCATTTCACTCAACATTAGTTCATATAAGTCTCTCCAGGACTTTCTGAAGTCCTCCTGCTGGTCATTTCTTACTGAATAATGACATTAAATTCTAATTCTGACATTAAACTCTAAGCATTGCTTTCCCAGAATTGATGGTCTTATCAAAGTGCGCACGCTGAAAAAGAGACTTGACAAATTTAATGAAGTAGTGAATGCTTTGAAAGATGGAAAACCTGAGGTGATCAAGCAGATCAAGAATCTTGATGTTTCTATTGATGCTTTGATAGCTAAAATTAAGGTATGTCATTTCATTTCAGATAACTTTCTTATTTTAAGATTATGCTTTGGGGGCAGCTAGGTGGCACAGTGGATAGAGCACCAGCCCTGAATTCAGGAGGACCTGAGTTCAAATCTGGCCTCAGACACTTAACACTTCCTAGCTGTGTGACCCTGGCCAAGTCACTTAACCCCAGCCTCAGGGGGAAAAAAAAAAGATTATGCTTTGATATTTTTCAAAATAATTGGTGATATTTGTGGATGAAACTTTGGCTCTCTCTACTTACTAAGATAATACATAGTATTTAATAATTTTCTGCATAATAAAACAAATACAAATTGATTTTATTCTTCAGTTTTAACTAAAAAAGTTTACCTGTTTTGTCCTTCATTCTTGAAAAGAACCATAATATCAGAGAGATGATTCATGATATACAAATGAATTGGATTTAACTGAGGGAGGTGCTGTTCAAGATCACCTGCCTCATTTTCTCCTCCAGAACCATCTGGGTCCAGGGGCAAGCTGATTGGAGAGGGCCCTGGATGAAATGGGACACCTTGGCCTTTTTAAGCTAAAGTCTTCAACAGGTCTCAGTTTGACTGAGGTTGTACTTATTCAATAATTGAAACTAGGTAGCAAATGAGGCCAAGAATCTCCTTTTTCATGTAGTCTTTAAAAAAAAAAAAAAGAAAGAAAACTAAATAAATAAATAAATGAATGTGGAAGAGGAAGACTGTCAGGGTTTCTGGCCAACCAAAGCAGAATTGTTCAGTATTTATATACGATATGAGTCAAATAAGACCCAAACAATGACTACAATGGACTTGGCCTAGGACCTATTGGTGGCCAGTTAGAATTAGTTTGGCTTTCATTTAAGGCCTAGTCCTTAAAAAAAGAAATCTGACCAATAAACTCTCTCTATTCACAGAGTTTGTTGTTTATCCTTCATTCTAAAAGAGGACTATGACATCAGGGAGGGGATGCCATGATATGCAAGGGAATTGGATTAAAGGAAGGGAGAATTGTGCAAGGTCACCTTCCTCACTTCCCCTCCAGATCTTGGCCTTAAAAGGATAGTGTTGTGTTAATTAATATAATGTTGGTGTAATCTGTATTTTTCTTTCTCTTTCTCCCTTCCATTATTGTGCTTGGGAAGGCAAAGCAGTTCTACAATATATAGATAAAACACACAGAAAATTAAACATAATAGTTTAGAGGTAGAGCCTATGCTTTTTTGCATTTTTTTTCCCTGAGCTTGAGATGAGGAAAGGTCAGAAGTGGCCAATGACTTTTGAAAACTCAAAAAAATTGCAATTATCTTAGAAAGGCCATTTATTTTCATAAGAATCTTTATAATTCACTCAACAAACAATCTAAAAACCTGTTTTTTTTTTTTTTTTTTTTTTTTTTTTCTCTAGTGGCAGCTTAATTCTGTTTTTGGATAGTTTTAAGTATTTGAAAATTTTTTTTCTTAATGTCAAACCTAGGTTGCCCTCTTTTTAAAAAACTCTGATCCAAACCCCTCTTCCCCAAGAAAACATTTCCATCTGCATAACAACATGAAGTAAATGTATTTTATGTGAAACAATGAATCTTCATTTCATACAGTGCTGCCAAAACTGTCTTACTTGCTTATGCTATCTTTGAATTCCGTTCTGTTCTCTTGTGCATTAAGAAAAATATTTAAATATTTTTATAATTATTAATAATATCTTTTCCTAATCTGTTTTTAATTGAAAATGAAGGAGGAAAAACACCCTTATAACAAATAAGCATAGTTCAACAAAAAGAGTTATAAGTCCTTTAGAGATGTATATGGTCATTTCATTGAATAGAGTTCTTGAGTTTTTCAAGGTTAAGTTCTTTACAATGCTATTTCCTTAAATAAGTTGTTCTCTTGGAACAGTTTACTTTACACTATCAATTCATATTACCCAGGGATTCTTTGAAATACTCTCTTTTATAATTTCTTGTAATAGCTCTTTTTTTTTTTTTTTTTTTTTTTTTTTTTTTTAGTCATTGAATATTTACTCATCCCTCATGAGATTTGAGGCTTTGAATCTGGGTCAGGTTTGTTCCCTATTGTGATTTTGGTTAGGGTGCTAGGCCTAATTGGTCATAGCTTGGGTCTCTTAACTTCTTGAAATGACCTATACTTCCTGGGTCATATATGTTGGAGCTTTGAGGGCCTTCACTGCATCTCAGGATTGAGTGTCCTTAGACCTTAAAGACCTTGGACATGGACAGTGTTGTTGTAGAAACTGTGGCTATATACTGGTCACAACTTCTCCCCATATCTTCCTCAAGTGGCTTTCTGACTTTCTCGATCTTTCTTGGGAGATCCTCTCTTCTTCCTGATTCTAGAGAGATTTTTCAAGATCCAAATTTCTCTAGCCCGTCATTGGTTGTATTGGTTGTCTGGACTTGGTTGTTAGTGCTAGCTTTGTTGACTAATTCTTTTCCAATTTACCTGCTTTCCCATTCTCTTCTCACATTTTCCACATAATGCCACTATTCAAATGCCAACTTTCATTCCTAGGTTACTCTCATCATCATCCATCTTCCTCACTCCTTCTTAGCAGCTTCTGAATGCAATTGGAGAAAATCTCAAAATTATACTGATCGAGTATCTTAGAGATTGAAGTTATCTAATTTCACTGCAGCAAGGCATTCCTCTCTATTTGTTGCGCTGTTTCATTCCCCATAGTAGCTATTCTAAATCTTTTCTATCCTCTTTAAGTTTCCCATACCTACACTTCTTTTCCTGTGTTTAATTGAGAACCTCCTTACTTTATTGAGAACATTGAGGCTATTTAATATGGGCTCCTTCTTGTCTCATTCTTCTCATCTTGCATCTCTGTCATACTATCTTTTCCTTTCCTGAGATTTCTGATAAAGAATTGGACCTTCTTCTTGCCACAGCTAACTCCTCTCACATCTGATTCTTCATCTCCCATCTCTCTGCCTTTCCACTGGTAGTTTCACATGACCAGGACACACTTTATCCTGACCTCTGCTTTATCAAATTCCTCTTTTTCTTGAAGACACAGCTCAAGCACAATCCTTTACATGAAACCTTTCCTAATAATGCCTTCAACTATTAGTGGCCTCTCTTCCAAAATACCTTTTATTTAACTACCTAGTATATATTTGTATTGATTCAACTTTTGTTTATGCTGTTTATATTTTATATGTAAATTTTGTCTCTGCCATTAGAATATAGGTTCCTCATAAATAGCTATTTTTTTCATTCTTGGTATTATGATCCCTACCACCTATCAAATTTCCTAACACATAGTAAGAAATAAATCCTTGTTGATTGATAGATTGACTTATTGATAAGTTGAACAGCATCAGAAAGTTGCCCCCCTTTTAGCACATAAAATTTTTATCATTAGGATCACTTCTTTATTTAAAAAAAGTATTATTTCTACATTGCTACTGTCAAAATGCATTCATATTACATATGAAGAGAGAGTAGATAAAGGTTCTTTTTGCTTTTTAGCATTCATAACTTATTTTTGCCACCTTAGATTTAGCTTAGATGCTTATTTAATATTGGGATGAAGTTTAAGGGAGGTGTGCAGGTAAGGGTTTGCAGTGAAATCATGTGAAAACACTTAAAAAGTAAAGCCCTAGAAAGAGAATGAAGATGTTGCAGCAAAACTCTTCTGAATACAATTTTGTCAAAGACATTGTAAATGTTTAAAATTAGCTGCCTTTTATAGTGACTAAGTTTAATACTATGAAATTCCAAAGAAGTGGTGATTTTAAAAGTTTGCTAGTCATTTAATAAATATTAAATACTGATATTTAAATATTAAATCTTAATTAATTAATAAATCTTGATATTTAGATTTTTTATTAATGACTATATTTATTTTAAAGTTTCCAAAATTCAGAGTTTTAAAAATTATTTAATGTAAAGGCACTTTTTAAATATTTGTAGAAAATTGATTTCTCGAATAATAGAAAAAAGTCAAATAATGGAAAAGAAATATTTTAATAGTTTTTAAAATTGTTTCTTTTTCTAGTCCACCCTGATGACAAGGGAACAGATACAGAAAGAATATGATGCACTAGTTAAAAGCTCGGAACAACTACTTAGTGCATTACAGAAAAAGAAGCAACAAGAAGAAGAAGCAGAAAGACTGAGGAAAATTCAGGAAGAAATGGAAAAAGAAAGAAGACGACTTGAAGAAGATGAGAAACGCCGAAAAAAGGATGAAGAAGAAAGGCGGATGTAAGTAACTTTAACCATTATTTCTTTATTTAGAGATTAGCGGAGTAAATGAATAGTTGGTATTGATAAATTTCATTAATATTCTTTTTAAAAGCTAAAATTATTTTATTTAACAATTTTTAGACTTAGAAAGTACATTTTGCAATTATAACTGAAACTTTTGTTAATACATTTGTTTCTATTAATTTTCTCAAATGTATTACTAAAGATATTTCTCTTATGTCATAATCCAAGCCCCTCCCACCATATAATTTTCTTTCTCATACTCTTATAAGTGATATCTTTAGAATAAGCTTTATAACAGAAGGATATAATAGCTAAATTTGGTCAATTAAATTTAAATCCACTAAAATAATTGATAGACAACCTGTTAAAAGTTTTAGATGGTAATTATTTTTTTATTTTTATTTCTATCAAAGTGCTTCTAGCATGTATCTGTCCAAAATCAGTTTTATTTTTTGGAAATTGCATTTAAATTATGATAATTAATAATGATTCAATTCTCCATAACATTTGTTCTTCAATACTTTAAGTGTACATTTTTTTTCCATTATATATTTAAACTTTCCCTTTCTCTTTTCTAGGAAATTAGAAATGGAAGCAAAGAGAAAACAAGAAGAGGAGGAGAGAAAGAAGAGAGAAGATGATGAAAAACGTATACAGGTATGAGAGGAAGGGATTACATTTCCTTGAAATGGCATATACATGGATGTGTTCACATTCTAGGATTTATCAATCATGTTTTTTAGAATTCACAATTCTAAGTCCCATTGTGTTTCCAGATAGAACTGCTTAAAGAAGGGCTGTCCTAGTCCTTGTGCCAGCTAGTTGAGAGAAATCAGTTTAATGAAGTAGACAAAAACCAAGAAATTCCCTGCAAAAATGCCTCCCATTTGTTTTTCTCTATCTTTCTAGCTGCAGTCATAGAAGCAGAGTTCTCATATTTTGGAGGCCATTGATTTTAACCCCATCTTATCATTTATTTCACATATATTTATCTATCTAAGATCTACTTGCATACATTGAATATTAGGGAACTCACGACAGTTAGTACCAATTCCATTTTTAGACACTTTAATTTTAAGAAGTTCTTTATTAAATCAAGTAGAAATATTATTATTATTATTATTATTATTATTATTATTATTATTATTAGTTTTTAACTTCTATCCTTTGACTTCTATGGCAAAGCAGAATATATTCTCTCAATATAATAGCCTTTCAAATATTTGAAAACATCAATCATGTTTACTTAAATCTTTTTTACCTTAGGATAAACATCCTTTCAATATAGAGTTCCTTCAATCAAACTGCTTGTCACATGGTTTCAAAGCCCCTTACCTTTCCAAGTATACACAATAGTTTTCAGAGCTACTTTTGTAGGATAGTTTTTTTTCAGAGATGAGCAGTTATGATAGAACTGTGAAATTTTTTAAAACTGTGAATATTGTAGGAAGGCACTGGAAAGGAAGGTTGGAGTGTGATATAAAAAAGCTTTTACCTATTTGTCAGTTTTGAGAAGGATTCAGCTATTTTCCCTCTGTTGAGGAGGGGAGGATGAGATATGTACCAGCAATTTGCCTCTGCTGGAATAATAGGTAGTCAAATTAAATACATTCATATCATCCTTATCCAAAACACCCTAGCATTGTTCCCATAATTTAACCTCTGTTTTCTTCTGTCAATTTCTCCCTGACATTTCACCAATTTGTTCTTATGTTTCCCTGATTGCAGCTGATTTCTTATTACCATTTGCCTCTCTACTAAATTACACTTGCCCCATACATGAAAATATTATAGAAATAAGAGCACTTTACATATTTGCTTACTTTTCAACTCCTTCTGTCAAATTTTTCTGGCACATATTTCTGCTTTTCCAGTTATTTTTCTTTTCCTGATGTCATAAGTAAGCCACAGTAGAAGGAATGCATGAGTAGTTTGCACTTGGTCAGAGGCCTGAGTCAAATGTGAACTTTACTTTTTAAATGTGTGATGCTTTGTGCTTACGTACAAATGGGCAGATTTCAATATAGAGGTCATAACATAAATATTTTACGCTACATTTAAAAAAATTAATCCAAAAGTAAATGAGCATATTGTAAATTTGTTTATAATATGTGTCTCTCAGAAATTATTTTTTTATCTTTTTATCTTAATATATATGTTGGTTTAAATCTCATAACATTAATTACTGGCAGTAGTTTCATAGAATAGATAAGAATCTTAGCAATTGGAATTTTCTAATTTTTCTAATCTGTTGTAATAGCTTCTGGTTTATTGTCTTTTTCTAGTGTCTCCCTTCTCCCATGAACCATCAGTACAAACTCCAAATTGATATTCCTAAGATACAGATAAAAATGTGCCATTTATTATTAAGAAATATTCAATGGATTCCTTTTGCCCAAAGGAAAAAAAATATGAACTTCTAGTACTGGAATTTTAAACCCTTCACATTCTGGCTTTTGCTTAGTTTTCTGGACATATTTCATAATACTTTTCTTGATGATTTCTCCATTTTTAGGGAGGAGGGGCCTCCTAGTTCTTACCTGTATTTTAGTAGTGTCTAAGTCAAATAGAAACAGATCCCTGTGGGCTGCATGTTGATTCAGAAAGCTGTAAATGAATACTATTTAATGTATTATGTTTTTATTTATTTTAAAACATTTCCTAAGTATATTTTAATCTGGTTATGTCTGCATGAGTTTGATCCCACTGCTACACATAGCATTATTTCATCCATCTCTCTGCCTTCGTACAGGATCCAATCTTTATATGTCTGCTTTTTATAATCCTTGTCTTTCTTCAAAGTATTCTTTAGCTTCATCAGATCTTTTATGATTTTTGCAATTTTTTATATTTTGTCAGGAAATCACTTTGTATATATTGCTATCTAATTGTCTGGACATATCTTTTCTTTCTTTAGAAAGCAAAAAATTGGTCTTAGTAAAATAATTGATTTTGAAATGATAATGATAGTTTACAATTTAGTTTTTCTTTTGACTTAAATCTTTTATTGCTAAAAACTGGTTAAGTCTTTGACTTTTGAAAACAATACTGTCAAAATTTTATTCCTTAATATTTTATAAGACAGCTGAAGTCTCAGTGCTATTTGCTTTTTTAACTTATTGAAAAAACAATCAAATTTTGTTTCATATATTTTAGCTATCTATTAACAACATGTGATTTAGGATAAACTTGATTAGTAGATAAATAAGTGAAAGAATTAGAATTTTTTTCCTATATTACAGGCTGAAGTGGAGGCACAATTAGCCAGACAACGTGAAGAAGAAACCCAACAACAGGCAGTGCTTGAACAAGAACGTCGTGACCGTGAGCTTGCTATGAGGATTGTTCAGAATGAAGCAGAACTGATCAGTGAAGAAGCACAACTTGATTTAGGATTACGCAGGTACTCTTGTTGTTTTTTTTTTATGTAAATAAATATTCCTTTTCATTTTCTCTTTTCTTTCTTGTGAAAAACAAAAAACAATCAAACTCTCACTTTTTCTCCTCTTTGGCTAGTTTAAAAATGAACTTGTATATTTAACTATAAATATCAAATTTTATATTTAGAATAAAACATTTGATTTCTGTTTTCTTCCTAACAAGTTACTTAATTGTGGAGAAATGTTATTTCAGAATTATTTTAGTTAATATGTCATTTTTTTTGCAGTGAACATTTCATATGTTTGGTATTATGTATTAAATTTTTTATGGCATGTATCTTTCTAAGATATATATATATGTATATACATATACATATATATATATATATTATAGAAATTCAGCTTATGTAAAAATATTATTCCAACTATATTGCATTGAATTCAGGTATAGAAACCAACCATTATAAGCAATTATGTATCTTAACAGTTTTCATTCTGGAATTTGAATTTTCTCCAGTGCAGGGTGTTCATAAATAAGAAGGAAGCTATTTCTCACTTTTATAGTATAAATAAGTCTCAACCTTCTCTGAGAAGGAAGTATTTTATTGCATTGAAACAATTAACTCTCTTTTCTGAAGATAATTACCTTGGGGGGGGGGAAGGAAAAAGGTAATAATATGGTCATTCTTAATATAAGAGTAAGGACTCTTTTTTTCTTTTGAAAAATTTAGTTTTGTTTTGTTTTAGAGACCCAGAAATTGGAATTTTATAAGGGACAGTAGTTAAAGATACAAACTGATCCATTTCATAGGCATATGAAAGACCCTCACCGTCTTTCATATGTATAAACACAAATATAATAATATATATTTATGATATACATTAAACATAGCTGTTTGTTATGCATATCATATAGTCCTGCTTCCCAGCATTTCATAAATCTTTTAATGTTTTATTTTTAACTAAAATTTTCAAAATAGAACCACAAGATGGCATCATTTTCTTTCTTATGTCTTAAGAACCTTTTAAAATTTATATTCAAAATAAGGCATTCTCCTAGTTCTACCTTCTTAGAATAACAGCCAGATTTTTCTCCTCAGTTTAAAATGGTGAAAGAAAGCAAAGAGTACCTTTGATTTAATTCCTGATTTGAATTAGATTCAAGCTCTCTTAATAGATGGTGATTACAAACTTCCTAGTTATTATAATTGTAATCAGAATTTTGAAATAAAATAAAAATTAAAAAATTTGATGAGTAGATTCACCTGCTGGCATTAGTCCCATTGCAAATAACTCTTACCATATCAGTCCTTGGGGTGGACATGAGAAATTTTCAGTCAGCTTTTTGAAAAGGTTGAACATCTGAGCAATTAAGGTAAAATTTGATTAAGAGATATATTATTGTATATTTATAACAAATGTGGTTAATTCTTACCCGTTCAGGTTAAGATACATGAGATTGTAGTCCATTCTCTCTGATTGTGAAAGACAAATCATTGCACTAAAAACTTTTTATGAGTTTAGATTTCTTTTTGGGGAAAATATACTTTTTTGATTCTCTTCTAAGTATAGAAAGTCATTTAGAGTCTTTTAAAGTCAAATGAAATTTTAGATGTTTGATATACTAAAAATGCATAATTATTTTGATTTGAGATACTCAAAAAAGATGTAACCTGCATTAGGAGGAAATTCAGATTCAGGTTTTGGTGCCTTTGAAAGGCAGTAGAATTTGTTACCTTTGGAAAAGGAAGTTTGATTTTGCCTTAACTTAGATCAAAAATAATAGTTGTGATCTTGGTTCCTTTTTTCTTGTTTTCTGGATTGCTTTCCTGTATTCTTTTATCTGTGTAAATTTTACTGGTGGTCTTGTCCATTCTTTTCCATGGTCTTCCTTAACTACTTTAGTCCTACTGGAACCCTATAGCAATTATATTCAGTATTGCACAATTTAATGCCTAATTATACACTATTTTGATTTAGTCATGCCCTTGACTAAATGCTTTCCATAATTTTGAATGGTTATGGAATAGCTAAAATAACCCTTAAGAGCTATTGAAATAAATCAATACAATATAATGCATAATATGATGATATACTATACCTCTTAAAGAATACATTTTAAATGTATTTGTATATCTCTGAAAGAAAAATATCATTTTTATAGATTGATTTCCTATTCATTAACTGCTATCATTTGTCCATATTCATCTTTAAAGTGTAGAATTAAATTAGTTGAATTTATGTTTCTGAAGAATAAAAATCAAATTGCTTAAAATAATTAAACTGTATTGTAATAGAACAGAATGCCATTTTGTAGCAAAATATAAATTTATCAATATAGATGAAGTTTTTTATCTCATTCATTCCATTGAATACAATTTTCTTAATTTATTTTTTTCTGATTATGTTAGTTTTTTGAAGATTTGAAATGAATGAATAAATACAAGAGAATTTATATTAGTCTTTATATGAAATGAAGATAATGGAATAAAATAGGAGATAAAATATAATTTTAATAGTTTGAATTTAAAAATTTAAATTTACAAAAATAAAAACATTTTGATAGCTTATGAATTAAAGTAAAAGACCATATTTTCACTTTTGACCCTAGAAGGATTAGGTGCATAACTGAAGCAAAAACATAATTTTACTTTGAAATAAAAATTTTTCATTCTGCTTTCTTTCTTTTCTTTGCCATATTGATAAAAAAGTGATACTTTATTTATATAGCTTAGACCTTGCTCTTCTTAAAGGATAGTCCTTCTTTTTTTTTTTTAATAGTTTTTATTTACCAGATATTTGCATGGGTAATTTTACAACATTGACAATTGCCAAACCATTTGTTCCAGTTTTTCCCGTCCTTCCCCCCTCCCCCTGCAGATGGCAGGTCGACCAATACATGTTAAATATGTTAGGGTATAAATTAAATACAATATATGTATACATGACCAGACAGTTGTTTTGCTGAACAAAAAGAATTGGACTTTGAAATAGTGTACAATTAGGCTGTGAAGGAAACCAAAAATGTAGGCGGACAAAAATAGAGGGATTGGGAATTCTATGTAGTGGTTCATAGTCATCTCCCAGAGTTCTTTTGCTGAGTGTAGCTGGTTCAGTTCATTACTGCTCTATTGGAACTGATTTGGTTCATTTCATTGTTGGAGAGGGCCACATCCATCAGAATTGATCATCATACAGTATTGTTGTTGAAATATATAATGATCTCCTGGTCGTGCTCATTTCACTCAGCAACAGTTCATGTAAGTCTCTCCAGGCCTTTCTGAAATCATCCTGTTGGTCATTTCTTACAGAACAATAATATTCCATAATATTCATATACCACAATTTATTGAGCCAATCTCCAATTGATGGGCATCCATTTAGTTTCCAGTTTCTGGCCACCACAAAGAGGGCTGCCACAAACATTCTTGCACATACAGGCCCCTTTCCCTTCTTTAAGATCTCTTTGGAAAGACTTTGCTAAAAAGCTATTAGAAATAATTCAGAATTTTAGCAAAGTGGCAGGATACAAAATAAATCCACATAAATCCTCAGCATTTTTATATATCACCAACAAAATGCAACAGCAAGAGATACAAAGAGAAATTCCATTCCAACAAATGTTGAGAGTATAAAGTATTTGGGAATCCATCTACCAAAGAATAGTCAGGAATTATATGAGAAAAATTACAAAACACTTGCCACAATAATAAAGTCAGATTTAAATAATTGGAAAGACATTCAGTGCTCTTGGATAGGCCGAGCGAATATAATAAAGATGACAATACTCCCCAAACTAATCTATTTATTTAGTGCTATACCAATCAGACTCCCAAGAAACTATTTTAATGACCTAGAAAAAATAACAACAAAATTCATATGGAAGAATAAAAGGTCGAGAATTGCAAGGGAACTAATGAAAAAAAAGTCAGAGGAAGGTGGTCTAAGTGTACCTGATCCAAAGCTATATTATATAGCAGCAGTCACCAAAACCATTTGGTATTGGCTAAGAAATAGACTGGTAGATAAGTGGAACAGATTAGATACAAATGACAAAAAAAGGGTACATCTATAGCAATCTAATCTTTGACAAACCCAAAGATACCAACATTAGGGATAAAAATTCATTATTTGGAAAAAACTGTTGGGAAAACTGGAAATTAGTATGGCAGAAATTAGATATGGACCCACACTTAACACCATATACCAAGATAAGATCAAAATGGGTCCATGACTTAGGCATAAAGAATGAGATCATAAATAGATTAGAGGAACAGAGGGTAGTCTACCTCTCAGACCTGTGGAGGAGGAAGGAATTTATGACCAGAGGAGAACTAGAGATCATTATTGATCACAAAATAGAAGATTTTGATTACATCAAACTAAAAAGTTTCTGTACAAACAATACTAATGCAAACAAGATTAGAAGGGAAGTAACAAATTGGGAAAATATTTTTAAAGTAAAAGGTTCTGACAAAGGTCTCATTTCCAAAATATATAGAGAACTGACCCTAATTTATAAGAAATCAAACCATTCTCCAATTGATAAATGGTCAAAGGATATGAACAGACAATTCTCAGATGATGAAATTGAAACTATATCCACTCATATGAAAGAGTGTTCCAAATCACTACTGATTAGAGAAATGCAAATTAAGACCACTCTGAGATACCACTATACACCTGTCAGATTGGCTAAGATGACAGGAACAAATAATGATGAATGTTGGAGGGGATGTGGGAAAACTGAGACACTGATGCAGTGTTGGTGGAGCTGTGAAAGAATCCAACCATTCTGGAGAGCAATTTGGAACTATACCCAAAAAGTTATCAAACTGTGCATAACCTTTGACCCAGCATTGCTGCTATTGGGATTATATCCCAAAGAATTACTAAAGAAGGGAAAGGGACCTGTATGTGCCAAAATGTTTGTGGCAGCTCTTTTTGTTGTAGCTAGAAACTGGAAGTTGAATGGATGCCCATCAATTGGAGAATGGTTGGGTAAATTATGGTATATGAAGATTATGTAATACTATTGCTCTGTAAGAAATGACCAACAGGAGGAATACAGAGAGGCTTGGAGAGACTTACATCAACTGATGCTGAGTGAAATAAATAGAACCAGAAGATCACTGTACACCTCAGTGCTATATGAGGATGTATTCTGATGGAAGTGGATATCTTCAACATAGAGAGGATCCAGCTCACTTCCAGTTGATCAATGATGGACAGAAATAACTGCGCCCAGAGAAGGAACACTGGGAAGTGAATGTAAATTGTTAGCACTATTGTCTGTCTACCCAGGTTACATGTACCTTCAGAGTCTAGTACTTGATGTGCAACAAGAAAATGGTATTTGCACACATATATTGTATCTAGGTTTTATTGTAACACATGTAGAATGTATGGGATTGCCTGTCATCGGAGGGGAGGGAGTGGAGGGGGGGGAATAAT
The DNA here is from genome assembly GCF_048593235.1 of Sminthopsis crassicaudata. Lineage (NCBI taxonomy): Eukaryota > Metazoa > Chordata > Mammalia > Dasyuromorphia > Dasyuridae > Sminthopsis > Sminthopsis crassicaudata. Next base: position 237,711,058 of record NC_133620.1, on the reverse strand, counting down.
TTGGAGGGATGAATACAAGGGATTAAAAAAAAAAAAAAAAAAGATCTCTTTGGGATACAAACCCAGTAGCAACTCTGCTGGATCAAAGGGTGTGCACAGTTTGATAACTTTTTGAGCATAGTTCCAAATTGCTCTCCAGAATGGCTGGATGTATTTGCAGTTCCACCAACAATGTATCAGTGTCCCTGTTTTCCCACATCCCCTCCAATATTCTGCATTTCCTTTCCCTGTCATTCTAGACAATCTGACAGGTGTGTAGTGGTATCTCCGAGTTGTCTTAATTTGCATTTCTCTGATTATTAATGATTTGGAGCATCTTTTCATATGACTAGAGATAGTTTCAGTTTCTTTATCCGAGAATTATCTGTTCATATCCTTTGACTATTTATCAATTGGAGATTGGCTTGATTTCTTATATATTAGAGTCAGTTCTCTATATATTTTGGAAATGAGGCCTTTATCTGAACCTTTGACTGTAAAAATGTTTTCCCAGTTTATTGTTTCCCTTCTAATCTTATCTGCATTGATTTTGTTTGTACAAAAACTTTTCATTTTGATATAATCAAAGCTTTCTATTTTGTGATCAATAATGATCTCTAGTTCTTCTTTAGTCATGAATTCATTCCTCTTCCACAGGTCTGAGAGGTAAATTAGGATAGTCCTTCTTAATGTTAATTTCTAAAGTTTGGCTTTGTAAGACTTTTCATAGAAGCAATAACAACTTTCCTCTTAAATTGAAATGGTTTTCAAGCTAATTTAATTAAAAAACATCAGTTTTAAATTATTGAAGGTCAGTTTTTTAATATATGAGAACTCAGACTATATATGGTATATGCTAATGGCAGTCTAAAGCTAAATCTTTGAAGCCGATTTTACTATATTAATGAATACATAATTTTTTTATGGAAATCCTCCCATTGGCAAAAGGATCAAAGTCAGGTTATTATAATCATACTGTATTTCAGTAGTCATTTCAAAATACACACATATACCCATAAATACACAGGTACATTTTCAGTCCCAAACTATGAATTCCATTGTTTCCATTTGAGTGTGAATTAATTTTTATGTCTAAAATCTAAGTAAAAAATTCTGATTATGTGTGTGAAGAGAATACATCTAAAAGAAGGAATGAACATTTGTTACCAGCAAACATAATTCTTCAGTTTGTTGGATATACTTTCCTACCATATAGAAATTAAATTCTGTTTAATAATGGTTATTTAAATGTTAAACAAGTTATTTTAAAAGGTTGAGCATATTTTCTCCAAATTCTAAAATAAGAAGATACTTTCATTCTGAGTATCAGTTATTTCAAGACCAAAAAATAGAACTAGCTTTATTCATTTAAAATTTGTTTCCTTTATAAACTATCTGTTAATTGGTATATGTGGATTTTAATATTAAAAATAGGAAACACATTAAATTCTTATTGTTGTTACTAAGTTTTCAAATGATCAGCTTTATAAATAGAATAAATCAGTGAATCATTTTTATGAAGAATGGAGAAAAAGTTTATGTCCGATCCCCATGATGAAATAGTTGAACAATATCTCAAACCAGGTTTGGAGGAATAGGTGTAAGATTAGAGAGGTCAACATCATGGATAAGTTTTCTCACTGCATATATTAAATTACTATTCAGATGGGCATCTGGTAATTGTCATCTGAATACTTCCATCTAATAAGGTAGATAAATAATAAAAGTTGAAAAAAGTTGAAATTTAGTAAGTTTATTCAGATTAAGGAAAATACAAGTTTAGAAAAAATCTATTGTGGACTATAAGATACAAAATGAGAAGCAGCATATTCTAAAAAGAAAAAAAAATTAGCAAAACCTTATATAAGATTTGGGAATTAGAAAAGGCACAGAAATTTTTCTTAGATGAGGCATTGTTTATTTAGATATTTCTTTTTGCTCTTTGTGGTTTTGTTTAATTCTTATTTTATTTATCTTAAGTTATTGGAATTCATTTTTGTAAAATGTTCTTGCTTTAAAATTTATAATTTCTTTTAAACTATTTGGATAGGCTTCTACAACCACCTCAGGGTAACTTTATATATTACAGGAGGAGTGGAACAAAAGAGAAATTCTGCTTTTTTGAATTACAGTATAGAGGTTGAATCTCTTAACTTATAATAATTATCTAACAAACTGTGCTTGTGCCCAAAAAAGATTAGTCATTAAAAAGAAATGATTTTTGGATTTCTTAAGCTAAATTTTGAAGGAATGATTAATGTTGAATGCTGACATCAGTTTTAAAAACCAAAAACTAGAATTAACATTGTTTAACTTGCAAACCGTTTCCTTAGTAAATAAAATTACTTATATCTGAGGTTTATGTGAGTGTTATATCTGAGGTTATGGTTATATTAGTAACACAAAGAACATATATATATATATATATATATATATATGCATATATATATATATATATATGAAAGAAATTTAGATACTTATTTCAGCTACTGATTTAATATATGAGTTCATATAGTAGATATGAAGTATAGAAACTGAAGGAAAGAACTGTTCAGGGGCAAGAAAATAGAAAATAAACAAGCGATCTAAATTCTCATCCTTTCCCCCCCCCCCCCCCCCCAAAGTTGAATACTATACCAAAAATTGGGAAGAAATTAATCTCTGTAGTAAAGATTCAGTTTACTTTTATACTTCTGTGGATCTGTGATCTTATCAGTACTAGTTATTAATCATCCAAAGGACACATTTAGAAGAATGTTTTTAAACCTTAATCTTTTAAATATTCTTGCAAGGTCAGAATCATTCGTTTCTTTATAGATAGTACTTATTAGATTCTCTTTAGTGAGCTTTATTTAAAAATGCAGCATTTTCATCAAAAACTGACTTTTATTTGCATCTCTGTATATGTAATATATGTAATATATGTTTATGTTCTGGCTATTTAATATTAAGCATTAAAAGTTCAGTAGGCAAAGTATATAATCCACATACATGTTGTTAACCTTGTCTCTGTTAGAGCTTCCACTTTGAAGAAAGATCTGTAAAAACTATGTAATCTTATATTCAAAAGCAGAGATAGAATTTCATCTAAAAGATATTTATAGAAAAATATATATGGTTATATTTTATAATAGTTATAAGATGTGCTATACTAACTTTAAGGAACTTTAAATAGAACTTTTGCTATGTGTTATGGAGTCATATGGTAGCAATGTTTAAGAGCTTGTATACCTCTAGAAAGAGTAAAAATTGATATTTGATTTCATGAAAAAGTGAAATTTGTAAACTTGTTTAAACTGTTAAAATTAAAATAGCATACAGCATGGTACTTTTGGAATTAAAAATATTTAAAATGTATTGTATATTTAAATATATTGTTTTGTTATTTTTGTTATTGTTGTAATTTTATGTTAATGATTTTTTTCTAGAGAACAAATGGCCAAAGAAATGTCAGAACTTTTGGCTAGGTTAGTGCAGTAAAACTCCTCAAATGCTCAATGAAATCAACTTATCAAATTTTATTTTTTTTTGATTTATGAGACTAGAGCTTGTCACGTGACTAAACTATTCCATTTTTAAAAATTGGGCATCCCGAGAAATGGTCAACTTACTTCAATACCTTAGGAATTTTTTTATGCCAATTGCTTTAAAATACTTATTGCTCTATCCCTTCAATCTAATTTCCCAACCAAAGGAAGTAGCTTTCTCACGTTGCAGAATCTAGCCCATCATATTTATCTAAATATAAGCTAATAGCATTTGTCAGTTTAAAATTTATGCAATAAAATGCATATGTATATAATTGTAAAGATGAAATTAGTTAATTAGCATAATTTCTAGCAAAAGTCAATTTTATAATTAACTTACTGTGACATTTACATCATTTCATTTATCAAATTTAAATCATCTATAAATTGTGCCTTCATGAAACCTCAATAATTTTCATTTTCCAGTGGTTGCTTTACCCAATGTTAGATATGTCATGGTTTGTAAATAAAACCTTTTCTTTTATAATGATTTCATAAAACATATTCCCTGTGAAAACTAACATAATAGTTCATAGTTTACAGACCATATATTCAAAGCAACCCAATGATTTATGAATATTATTGATGGATACGGAAAGAGATTGTTACTTCATGAGCATACAGCTTATAACTAGGTTCAAAATTTTGAACCCAAGTCTTTAAATTTCCAGTCCATGGCTCTTGCCAGACTTACAGACTTTTATTTCCAAAAAGGCATTTTAATTTTTATTCACTAAGATTTGCTGAAACAATATAATGATGTATTTGAAAGAATTTAACTTACGTCTATTAACAATGGTCAATAATTCTTGAATCTAATCTTTCTAAGAAACAGAAGTGATTACATATTATGATAAATTTTTCTTATTTTTCTAATAATAGTGATTGTTATAATAACAACAATAATATAACTAACATTTATGGATCACCTACTATATGCAAGGCATTAATTAATACTCGCTTTTTTGCTGGTATAGACAAAATTTCTTTTTCTAACATAAAAATATGATTACAGAGGTCCTGCAGTCCAGGCTACTAAAGCAGCTGCTGGATCAAAGAAATATGATCTTAGTAAATGGAAATATGCAGAACTCCGTGATACAATCAATACTTCTTGTGGTAAGTCTGTACAAAAATGGAATATACACATATATACATATGTTTTTTGAAATTTTCAATGAAATAATCTTTTTTGTGTGAATCAGCATAAATTGTTCTATTAATCTTTCTCCTAGTGTACAAGAAAAAAAATTATAAAATAACTAATTTTTCCTTAACCCCTGTCAATAAAGAGAATTAGAGAAATGTGGTTGCACTGGAATTATCATGTTAAATAGGAGATAATCTGATAATGTTGATTATGATAGTTGCTTGCCCATGTATTTCAATCTTTACTTTCAATGTGGGGAAAAAAAAAAGTTTAGCACTCTTACGTAAAAGTTTTTTGCCACTTTTCCTTCCAAGAAACATTCAATGTCAAAGCTTTTGTTTTTTCTTAGATCAGCAAGGGAACAAGCATTTTGAACTCCCAATATATATGCCAAATACTTTGCTAAAATTTGAGGATCTTTGAGAATACAAATAAAGACAAAAAATCAGTCTCTGTTCATAAGAAGGCAAATAGGAGATTATTAGACTATATATAGGCAAGATATATATATATATATATCTCCTCTTTAAGGGGTGATGGATTCAAAATGGTTTCATTATATTACATGCTCTTAGTTTTCCCCTACCACTCAATTATTTCTTCTTTAGATTCATTGTCTTTTTTTAATTCTACCATATAATATTAGTTACCCTGAAAATTCTCTCCTTGATTTTATCAATTTTTTCTGTATATATTCTCTCTTAGCAATCTTATTCATTCATAAAGACTTAAATTTCATCTTGATTAAAGACAACTTGTGATAACCACGTTAGCACCCTGGATACCTTAGAATCAGCGGGAGTCAGGATAAGCAAAAGTCCTTGGTCTTTATTCTTGATCTTTAGCAGTAGAGGTGAAGGGAATGTCGGGGTAGGATCTCTACAACCTCACCTCTCTTCAACTCCCACCCAGAAGTGACTCTGGCTAGTCTCACTCCACCCCCTAGTCCCTCCTACAATTCTCTGTATACACAAATGATTGGGCCAGCACAGTATAGTGGGACAGGCCATTTTCCAAGCATATTCTTATATTGTCCAATCAGTAATTAGCCTCAAGTGCTTGATTGTCCGACCTCAGTGCTTTTACTCAAGAGTTTCAGCCCTTTACAACAACTCCTAAATCTATATGTTATAATCTTTCCCTAGAGCTTTACTCCTGTATTTCCATCATTTTGGTTGTCCTGTGGCAACTCAGATTCATCATGTTCAAAATTAAATTTAACATTTTCCTTTCAAAATAACTTCTTTATTGGTTTATCTCTTTCTAATTATTTTGTTCTCCAATCCACTTCCCTATTCTGCTTCCTAATGCTATATTTTATATATTTCACTGTCTATGTGAACTCCTAATTTAAGCTTCTTCAGGTTTTGGCTTCATTCTAACTTTCTTACCTTCATCCATATTCTTTTCTTCTTTATATTTTCTCCATTTCAGCCAAATTAGAGTACTCTTCGTTCCCCAGTCTTTTTTTTTTTATTATCTTTTGACTCATTGTTGATGTTGCTACCATTTCCCCCTACCTGCAATGGACTCTTCTTTTTCCTTTCTACCTATTGAAATTATTCCTTTCTACCTATTGAAATTATTCCTTTCTACCTATTGAAATTATTCCTTTCTAAGCTCAATTTAAAGCCTGCCCCCATTTAAGAAGCTTTTCTTGATCCTCTTTCTTTTATCCCTTCCCTTACCTCCCAGCTTAAAGGGAACTCTTTTTTTTTTTTTTCAACTCTTTTCCAGATAGTTATTTTTGAATATGGATTTCATATCCTACTAGGTAGTCACCTTTAGAATTGGGTCTATATTGTGTTTAGCTTCAGTAGAATACAAAATAATTCATGTTTTCCTCATTTTAAAATCTCTAAACAAGTACTTTACCTTTCATGTGCATCCAAAGTGATTGGTACATAGTAAGAATATATTAAATGCTTGCTTGATTAAATAGAATAATAAATAACATGTTTCTTACCTTGCCATGTCTGTTGATTCATATTGAACTTATAGTTTACCCAAATCCCCAGAATTTTTTATTTGAACCACTTCCTCCTGACCTCAGTCCTTGTGTATTTATTTTTTGAACCTGAGGGCAAGACTTTACATTTATCCCTGTAAATTCCATCTTCTTTGACTTGGCCTGTCCTTTCAATGGCCTCCTTAACTTTTGCGATAAACTCTGAGAAACTCTCCTCTGGGAAAGGCCCACCTCAGGGAATCAAGATAAGTTATCTTGGTGCCAAACTTCTATTGAGTTGAAAATTAGTCCAGGGCCATTCCTACTTAGCTCGAACTTAAGTGGGTCTCATATAACTGGAAATCTAGAAGGAATCTCATTCAATTGAAACCCCAATCTCAGATCTCTTATAAAAAAGGCAATTTTAAACTCATTTCTTTGCAGAAGTCCGAAATAGGAAATATGCTATGTCAAGGGACCTCTCTTCTTGGCACAGCTGCTTACCAGGACTGCTACCCTCTGTGAAGAGACCACCTTCTCAGTGAAAACCTCTTGTTATTTCTCTGCCAAGACCTTGCCACTGAGGAAGTTAATCTTCCTAGTAAAGCAGGCTTCTCAATGCCAACAGAATAAACTTCCCTTTTTCCATTCAAACTTTTCTGGTTTGTGAATTCTTTTAACATTGGATCTGTGGTGACCAGAGGGGGTTCCCACAACTCTCTGCACTGCCACTAACTGCATCACTTTCAGCTTATTAAGATCTTTTTGGATTCCATGTTTGTTATCCACTAAATTGCTGGTTTATTTCATTTTCAATCTGATAAGCATTTTGTCTGTGTAATCATTCAAGTTAATTGATTAAAATGTTATACAAAATATAGCCAAAGAATCAAACAAGATAGTGTAAATCTAAGACTTTGCAAACCTTATAGTTATTATTGAGCTGTGATAGTAAAGTTGAATGTCATTAGGCTGAACTTAGTTAGATATCACTGCTGATATTTCAGCCCAGTGAAAGAATACATTTAATAATTATTTAACTTATCCTTGAATGTATACCTGTTTTAAGTTTCTCTTAGACCATTTTTCTGTGCTTCAGAAATTTTTGGGCCATATTTATGATTTCATCTGTATAGGGAATGCTCTGGTAAAGAATTTCCTCTACTAGGAGTTTAGCAGCTGCTTTGCAATTTAAAGTTTTAGAAAGTTGCCTGGGGCCCTGACTTGGGGGACTTGTTCAAGGGCATATGGCCAGTGTGTTTCAGAAGTTGGACTGGAACTGAGTTCTTCCTGACTGTCTTCACTACACAGTTCTGCATTTCTGTTTTAGAGTAATAAAATGAAAAATTGGAATTATTTTTTCTCTTTACTATAATGTCTTTCCTGGTAGATATTGAACTATTGGCAGCTTGTCGAGAAGAGTTTCATAGAAGACTAAAGGTCTACCATGCTTGGAAATCCAAGAACAAGAAGCGCAATACAGAAACAGAACAACGTGCACCAAAATCGGTCACGGATTATGGTAAGACTTTGCTATAACTTTGAAAAGTCTTCACAAAAGAATTTTGAGATAAATTAAAAATTTATACTAGAGTTTATTAGAGTCATATCTGTCTGTAGTAAGTGACTAATATACAGTATTTTGGTTTCCATTAAGTGATTATCTTTAAATCATTAAATAATTTTTTTTAAGTTGAGATGACCTTATGTTACTTAAATAGAATTACCTTTCTACTTCTTTTGAAGACTATATGTATTAAGTACTAAGGAATTTACTTTGAAAATGATATAGTTTGTGTTTTACTAATAGTGTTCTAAGATGGTTTATCAAGAAACCTTCATATTTGAACTTAGTATCTAATTTATATCTATGATAATAATACTAGCTAATATTTACATAGCACTGAAAATTTTGTAAAGTATTTTACATATATTATATCATTTGATCCTTATAACAACTGTATGACGTGTTATATCTCAGGTAGTATTATTTGGTGCCCTGCACCATGTACCCAAAATGGACCCTCAAAATTAGCCTTTTTTTAAACTAATATTTAAAAATTCATTATCTATATTTTATCATAATCATTTTAGAACAACTTATATTTATATCCTGTATAACTCAGAGCAATCATTTCAATGTAAACATTTACAAAGCAACAATATTTTTTTTTTGGCTGAGGCAATTGGGGTTAAGTGACTTGCCTTGGATCACACAGCCAGGAAGTATTGTGTCTGAGGTCAGATTTGAACTCAGTTCCTTCTGATTTTAGGGCTGGTGCCACCTAGCTGCCCCATATTATCTATATTTTAAAGACAAAGAAACTAAGATTCAGTGATATTAAATGATTTCACACATTAGATTATGAGATCATTGAGTATATGGTATTTTTTTTTTTTTTTTTTTTTTTTTTGCCTTTTGCCTTTTGCCTTTTGCCTTTTGTCCCCTGCGTTTAGGACAGTGCTCAGTCCATATTAGGCATTTAATAAATGTTGTTGCCTCCAAAGAAGACACATAATGCCTTCTTTCCAAATCCACTATTCTTTCCATTAATGAAACTGCTTGATTTAAGGATGCCTCTACACTGACCAAGAAAATTCCATTGTGGCTTTTCTTTTTTTGGATTGAGGGGTTCTAGTTTAAATCAATATATCTTTAGTTATTCTGTATACAACAATAAACATTCATATTTTCCCCAAAATAAAGGTGAGTAAACCAAGGCAAGGGAGTAAGTGAGAGCACTTGTGCCCTGCACCAAAAACTTATTTTAAGGATATAATAAAAAACAAAGCAGCTACATATATTATTTAACAGTGTGTTAAGAACAGAAAAGATAAATAATCCTGAGTCAGGCCAGTAATCTCTCCAATTTTGTAATCTGTGTCTAAATATTATATCAAACCATGGTCATTGTCTTTTGTAATAATGTACCCAAAATTTGACCCTCAAAATTAGCCTTTTTTTAAACTAATATTTAAAAATTCATTATCTATGGTTTTACTATAATCATTTTAGAACAACTTATATTTATATCCTGTATAACTCAGAGCAATCAATTCATTGTAAACATTTACAAAGCAACTATATGTTGGACATTATATAAAATACTTTTTAGGTACAAATCTCAAAATGAGACAGTTGCTGCCATCATGGAGTTTACATTATACTAGAGGCTTATAGCATGTTTACAATTTAGTGAATATAGAAGATTTATAATAGAAAAATATAGTAACTAAAAAGGGCACTAATAAATTGGGGAATATAGAAAGACTTCTTGAATAAGGTACCACTTGGGCTGAACCTTGAAGATAATTGTTGGTTCTAAGGGATAAGGAGAGGAGAAAATTTCAGATATGTCAGTGGGACAGGAAGCCTATACAAAGGTATAACGATATGTAGAGGAGATAAGTTGACTAAAGTAGAAAGTATATGAGGACTAATAATATATAACCTAGAAATATAAGCTGAAGCTAGCTTGTGAAGAGGTTTAATTCTTGAAAATAAAGAAGTTTCTAATTTTTCTTAAAGGCAATTGCTAAACACAGAAATTTCTTGAAAAGAGGGGTGACATAGGGTTGTGGCTATAAACGGAAGAAGATAAAAACCAGAATGATATCTTAAGGGAACAAAAGGGTCAAATTAAATTATCTTTTTCTTTTTAAAGGATGGGGAGATCCTTATTGTAGGCATTTCAGTACCTATTATGTACTCATATCTATTTATCCTTTTTTCCCCCTCATAAGACAGCTACTAAATATCAGAGATGACACACTCTTCATGAGTTTGTAGATTTTGTTGACTTTCTTCTTTGCCTTATTCTTTTCTGACTTAAGTCATAATCTTTTAAGCCTTTTATCACCATCCTCTTCAATATGTTAGTTTTCCTGTCAGAAACTCATATAATTGTTAGGTTTTTCTTGAGGTATGGTGATCAAATGACAGTTTTCTAAGTTCAGTGTTGCTATTCTGCATGAGGAGTAAATAGTCATATTCCTCTCAGAACAAATAAGAGTAACAGAGCCAGAGAAAAAGGTCCATTTCTTGAGATGTTTGAACAGAAGGTTATATGCCATTTAATAATATGGTTACAGTATGTCTAGATCATACAGTTGTTAGTGTCTCAGTTGGAACTAAAATACCAGTTTGTTGACTATTAGTATCATTCCTTTATTTTTTTGTGGAAAAAAATTCTCTTTCCACAATAACTGTACTAGCATATTATTGTAATACTGTTTGTTCTATTCACAATTTGTACAGTTAGTTTTCAAGTTAAAATTTTATTATTGATAATTTAAAAGCTACCTTTTTCTTTTAAATTTAAATTTAGTGTTTTCTTCTAAATCTACATTTTATTTCCTTTTGTACCTAATTGACTTAAATCCAGGTATCCAAAAAACTATGTGAGCCTATTTGAGAAAACACTGAATTTAAATAATTGTCTGCTGACCTGGAAAAAAATCATGTTTCTTTATTTGAAAGATTAGATTCTAAACTTTAAAAAAATTAAAATTAGAGGGTTACTAGCACATGTGATTAACAAAAATATAACAATTTGATAATAGTGACGTGAGTGAAGTGTCATGGTAAATTCTTATAAATGATAAGATCAAATTAAGATTTTTATCAAATCTTTATAATATAATTGAAAGTTTCTTATTCTGTGATGTCTTAGGTAACACTAGTTTCATTAAAGTTATAGAGATATACTTCAAGTTATTTATTTCAGGGGCATGGGGGAGGGACTAATGACTCAAAGATTTATGATATTTAATTGTTCAAAACTATTACTTGAAGCCTGCCATTTTGTTGATTTCTGGAATGAGATATGGCATAAACCTGTGATGTAGAATATTTGAAGAAATAGAGAAAACTTAGTTCATTATCTAAAAGAAGTGTGGTTTTTTTTCCTCCATCTCTAATGACAACAATTTTTGGGGAAATTTTAACTGTCATTTCTTCTTTATATGAAAATTTTGGTATATCAAACAATTGTAATTGTCACCATTAAGAACAAATATTATTTTTTCTTTCTATATTTGAATAAAATAGAAATTCCTTAAATTAATCAATCAAAAGACCTTTTTTTAAATCATAAAGTACCACATAAATGTAGTTTTAATTAGCCCAAATACCCATATGATATGCCAGAGTGGAATTCTCCTTGTCTCTTCAAAGAAAGGATGGATTTAATAAATTATAAGAGTGTTCATTATCATGGCATGTTTATATTTTCTTCAATATGAAATATTTGTTCACAGATTTTGCACCATTTTTGAACAATTCACGTAAGTGGGAACAGCCTAACTAATTTATAAGCTAACTGGAAGATGGGTTAAACTTTCTAACTTCAATCAATCAGTGTTTTGCTACATTTTTCTATGCACAATGATAACAACCAATTTATTTATTTATAAGAGAATACTTTTTGAATTGAATTGAATTTTTGAATTGAAAAAGCTTAATTGCAATTATATTAAAATTCCAAAATGCTTATTACCTTCTTCATTGAACCACACAGCTATGTTGAGGTAAATTTAATTAAATCCATTAATCTACTATTTAATAGTTTCATAATACCACCTTTAAAAAAAGCAACAAGCATTTTATACAATGAGTGTATATTCTTTCTATTGTAGCAAAACTCTGTAATCTTAATATAACAGCTGTTTGTTTAGAATTGGAACTAACATTAGGTGATGGATGGTTCTTAAACAGTATCTTTTTTTCTAGGTGATGGTATGGGAACGTAAAATTGATTCTAGTAAGCTGTTATACATTTTAATTAGATTCATATTTTGGATATTAATAATACATGGGCTCAGGATTAGAAAGAAAACCTATCAAATTCTTGTAAAATAAAACAAACTAAAACAGATTGAATAAGAAAGTTTTTTTCTGAGTTTTTTCTATAATATGCATTCTTAGATAACATAAGATCAAGAATTCAACTTATTATATAGCAGATTTCTCTCAAAATCACTGAAAATAGTGATTTGTTTGGATAAGATGGCTTCTTAGGTTGTTGATATGTTGTATATGCAATTTTAAATAGGACTTCTGATAATTTATAGTACTGGATAGAAACTAGTCTTACTTTATATAAAAAAATTTGAAAGAAAGTTATTGAGATTTTTAATATCAACATTGCTACATTTCCAGATGAAGATTTCCAGACTCCCAGAAAAAAATTTAGTATCTAAATTAGTCATTCAGTCACCCTACTAGAATTTATTAAATTCTTATTAGTTAATAGGCATTGCTCTATGTGCCATGCATACAAAAAGGAAAAATAAAACAATTTTTAAGGAACTTACAGTCCAGTGAAGTAGATAACATGAATGAATGAATCAGAAAAATGTGTATCACATGTGAGAAACAGCAAGGAGGCCCATGTCACTGGATCATAGTGTATATGTAGGGAAGTAAGATTATCAGCGATTGGAAAGAAAGAGATTAGAAAGACTTTTAAAAGCCAAAGAGAGAATTTCATATTTGGTCTTGAAGGTAACAGGAAATCCTGGAAATTTATTGAATGGGGAAGGGAGGGTCATTTCTAATTATTTCCCCTTTATGAAGATGAATTTGCTAGCTGAAGAGAGGACTGATTGGAATGGGAAGAGGTTTGAGGCAGAGAGAACAATCATCAGACTGTTGCAAGAGACCAGGCATATATGGTAATGAGAGTCTATCCTAGATTAGTGGCAGTGTCAGGAGAGAAGTGGACATATACAAGATATATTACAACAGAATTTTACAAATGCTTAGATATATGGATGGTAAGGGAGAGTGAGGAGTCAAGGATGACATATAGCTTGTGGGTCTTGGTAACTAGGAGGATCATGGTGGCACCCTTAAGTGTAATGAATTCAGTTTTGAATATGTTGAATTTAAGATGTCTTGTGAGACATCCAGTTCAAGTTATCTAGTAGGCAGTTGAAGATATGAGAATAGACGTCAGGAGAAAGCTTAGAACTGGATAAGTAGATTTTAAGAATCAATATAGAGATGATAATTGAATCCATAGAAACTGAAGTGATCACCAAGTGAAATAATATAGGAGAAGAAAGAGTAGAACAGACCCTTATGGGGCATCCAAAATTAGTAACCCACCAGGATTATGATTCAATCTTCTCAAGAATTTTATTAACCTCACTAGGGAGAATGAATATAGGATGATGATAGGTGGTGGTGAAGGACAAATTAAATGATGGTTTTTTGAGGATAGAGAAGACACAAAACTACATCTATTGAATAATTGTTGTTCTGTTTCTCAATATCTCCTTCATCAATTGAGTTACATTTCTGAAGGCTGCCAGTTGATTGGATCACACAAGATTAATAGATTGAGAATAGTAAGAGAATTTAGAGATGTTCTATTTCAACCCCTTATTATATGTAGGTGGGGAAACAGGCCAAGTTTGTTGAAGTAACTTGCTGAATAAGTGGAAGAGCCAGAATTGAAATCAAGGTCATTTGATACTGTTTATTGATCTTTCCACTACACTACAGTCTCCACTGTACTTTTGAAAACTGAGAGGTATTGAATATAGGATGGTGATCAGACTTATGAAACTCATTCTTTATTCCCTGAAAACTTGTTGCTGGATTTTTATGTAATTCTTAAAATGGTAAAGATTAGTTTATTTCCTCAAAATTTGCAAAATGATGAGTTATTTTTAAAATTCTGAAATCTGAACACAAAATTGAAAGTAGTATTTGGGAGTATGAAATCAAACAAAAAGAATGAGCATCTCTTAACATGTTGGGTTTTCTTCAAAAGGTGCTGGGGCTTTTTTCAGTTTATTAACAAAACTGAGGCTATATTTTATACTATTCTGGGCTTTGCTTAACAGTTGTTGCTTTTTGCTTTTGTGTGGTTTCTAAAGAAACATTTCCATCACTCATTTTATAATTTTTAGCAAAGTTGTATGGATACTTATAATATCTGTTCTTAGAATTTTTTTCATTGTACATCTTTTAACTGTAAGAATTCCAAGTTTAATTTGAGTAGATGATTTTAAGTTGTGAATATAGAGTATATCAAGTATGTCATTGCTAAAGATTTAAAGTTGTACCTTAGGGAAATATCCTAGGCCTGCTGTTTAAAAATATCCAACTGTTGAGTATGAAAATTGAAGAGTGGAAGAAGGGTTGATGTGAGTTCAATTTCCTAGACTAGTAGAAAAGCACGTATTCTTCCTTACTCTTTGGTATATTGTGACTTAGGAGATAAAATAATATTTCAAAACTATTTTTATTCATTGGATTTTAAAATATGAAGAAAATATTGTTATTTCAAAGAATGAATAAGAGGAAAGTTCTGTCAATATAGTATGCCATTTACTTTCATTATAAAGATATTTGCTTTATTTTAAATCAGGGTTATTATTTAAACTTGCCAACATGAATTTGACATTTTAAAATACATATTCATTTGATTAAAGAACAGTTTTTTACATAATCAATTGAAACAGATAAGTCTGATAGTGTTTATATTTTTTAGATTTGTAAAACTGCCTTTCATGAAAAAAAGGGCCAAGGCTACTACTCCTTTTCTCAAATTATTTTTGAGGTATTATTTTATAGGTATTATTTTGAAATGTTTGGAGGAAATATATAACATAAATATAATTAAATGCTATTGAGGGCATTAACCAGAAAAAATATTACATGTCTTTAAAACTTACATTTTAACTGGATTTATTACAAGGAAAATAAACATTCATGAGGAACTTTTATATAGGTACAAGGAGTTCAGTGGTACAGAGAAAATCTTGGATTTTTAAGTTAAAGGAAAAAAGGGAAATCATAGGGGAGGAGGAAAGGATTAATGCCTTTCTGAGGAGAGGAGAAAGGTAATGATCAAAGCTGCGTTCTTTTCCCACCTATTGGTCACAGGTGATACCCAAGTATGCCAGTGACCACAAAGAACACTTGGTAAAACATTACTGTAGTTAACACTTAGAAAAACTGAGAAAGGACTAGTCCATAAGAATAAAGGTCAGTGGACAGAAAGCTAATAAAAGACATTGGGCCCTTTACATTTTGAGGGTCATACAGGATATCTTTCTTTCACACTTTCACAAGAGTTTTTCTTTGTATCTTTGTCCTATAATTCACACAACATTAGCTCTTTCAGGATTCTGAGTTTATATGTGATTATGCATGTATTAGCAGGCAAGCCCAGTTTACTCAGTTATTTGGGATATAGAATGAATATATCGTCAGACTGAAAATATTAAGATCTTACAGACTTGTACCATGCTCATATCTTCTACTGACTATTTGCTCCAATTATAGAAATTTGCTCTAAAAAGAAAAAACAGAGACATGATAATATCAAATATGTTTCTTCAGAGCTTGACTAAGGGCAGAAAATGGCCACACATATATGCCATGATAAAGCATCCTTAGTTCTTTCTGATTTCAAGTAAGAGTCATAGTTGACAATCAGGCGGTGTCACTTCCATCTCATAGCCAAATTAGGAATAACCAAGTGGGAAACATTTCTGTTCAAAAGGAAGTAGCTCCCTTTATAGGTCTGATGACCTTGACCACATAAATGGTTTCAAGAAACCTGGCAAGTTTACATATCTAGGATAGTCTGTCTGCAAGACCCTTTCTCACTTTATAAGTATCATTATCCTTTTGTATATAGGTTGTAGCATCATAATATTAACTTAACATCTTGGGTAAAAATCTTATAACTCCCAGAAGTGATAGCCAAATAACTTTAGCTGTAACTTCCTAAAAAAAATAATGCATATACCTTATTTATTACCTTCAGATTCTTCACTTAAAGCTTCTTTTGTTTTGTTCACTTCATAAAATTTCCTTATTGCAATAGTATCTCTAATTTTTACTTTATTCACTTTCTCCTTAAAATTTTTGTGTAAGGGCAGCTAGTTGGTGCAGTGGATAGATCACCAGCCCTGAAGTCAGGAGGACCTGAGTTAAAATTTGGCCTTAGACACATAATAATTCCTAGCTGTGTGACCCTGGGCAAGTCACTTAAGCCCAATTGCCTCAGGAAAAAAATAATATATATATATATATATATATATGTATAAATATATACATTGTTATTAAATAAAACTAGTGACATTAAAAAAAACTTGAGTCTTAAGGGGCAGTATTGACTATTAATATGTCTATAACAATTAAACTGTTGAATTATTAGCATTTCTATTCCTCATTAACAAATGGAAGCACCTAAAGTCCTTTTAAGATGCTTTTAGTGCTGATAAAAATGTTTAACAACTTATTCAGATAATTTTATAATAATCTATTCAGATAATTATGGCATATTATTCACAGAAGTAGAACAATGCATTTTCAAATTGTTTCAATAAGCTCTCCTTATATGGGTCAGGAACAAAACAATTTTTAAGATTCAAACACATACTCTATTTTAAAATTGAGAAGGAATCTCCTAAAAGTTATAACACAATTTTTAACTTTGAGGTGCACACACCAGTTCAAAAATACTTTTATATGATCAGTACTTAACTTTAGCCCATATGATTCCTTAAATATATTACTAGATGTTCCAGTAAGATTCAGTTATCTTTTGGTTGTTTCCTAGTACATACAAAACTTTCCTCTTTTTCATGAGCCAGAAAAGGGTTAAGAGGTAGTCCTAATTCAAAGTATAAGTCTTGAAACTTTTACTGATGGCCCCCCAAACCTGTTTCCTATAATCAGTGAAATGTACTAATTTTCCACCTGTAAAAGAATAAACTAGTCATTCTAGATGTGGGGGATAGAAAGAATTATGTGAAGGAAGACTACAGTATGTTACAAGTATAGGTATATATTACATAGCTTCTCATGTTGCTGGTGCCTATGTGAACCTTCTGTAGTTTATTGTATAGGTCAGAAGAAATTTTTTTAACATTTATTTGAAAATAGAAAATATTGAAAATAACCATACTTCAATTCTTAAGTTATTTACTTTCAGCTTTTATTTATGACAAACCTTGATTCAAATAACACTGAATAATTGAATTTTTAAAACTAGTCTTCTGAGAATTTAAAGTTATTGTCTTGTCTCTTTCCCTCTGTCTTGACTGTCACTTTTCTCATTTTGTATAACAGCTCAGCAGAACCCAACAGCTCAGCTTCCTGCAAGACAGCAGGAGATTGAAATGAATCGGCAGCAACGCTATTTCCGTATTCCATTTATTCGCCCTGCAGACCAATACAAAGATCCTCAGAATAAGAAGAAAGGCTGGTGGTATGCACATTTTGATGGCCCTTGGATTGCCCGACAAATGGAACTTCATCCTGACAAACCACCTATCCTTCTTGTTGCTGGTGCGTATGTTTTTATATGAAATTAAAAATAATTAAATAATACCAGTAATTTGCAGCATATCCTAAAATATATATCTTATACAGGAAAAATTTAGAGAATCTGCTTAGCTAAAATAAAATATAATGGTTAAATAAAAGTTCTGGTTAAGAAGTGATTTTAAGGTCCCATCCAAATCTAAAATCCTTTGATTCTATTACCTATACATTGACATCTCTCAAATATATATATGTATATATATATATTTGAGTGAACGTGTCTTTAGAAATAGGGTATTTTATAAATTACCAATCTTCTACCTAGAAACAAGTTTTCACTCTTGCACCATGTTTTAAAAATCTTCTTATGAATATAAAGTTGTCTCTGATTACTTTAACCATAGAGTGAAAACCTAGAGCAGGGGATCCATTTACACCTGAGCAGGTCTATGGATAGATTCTAGGAGTTCTGTAAACTTAGTTGAGAAAAAAATATTTTAACATAATTAATTTCCATTGTAATCTTATATATTTATTCATTTATGAAATTATTCTGATGAGGAGCTTCACCAGACTGCCATAAAGGTTCACTAAAGCAAAACACTACCCCAAAGGCAAAGAAGGCAGCTGAACTCCATGAGAAATAATGAGTGCTCCAAATATAGTTTGTATGAAAGTGTAAGAAGAGAGAGCTTATTAAAATAATTTGGGAACTACTTGTTGAAGGTGTAACTCTTTGGTGTAACAAAAAGCCTAAATCAGAGGCGTAGTTACTTTGGTTTTCCCTCCTGAAATCAAAACATTTTTCTTGGGTTGAAATCATAGGTAAAAAACTTCAGGTTCATCCATGGCAAGTGACAACCAAATGTATTGTTGTTTTTCTGTGCCTGACATAACATATTCTCCATTCCTTCTTTGTGGACTTTAATGGCCATTACAGCTGCATGCCAGATCATAAAAACCAACTTGTTTTTGTCTGGAGATTTTGGTTTAAAACTTTAGATAGGAAACTCATTTATGGAACTCAATTCTCCCACTCTATGATTTCTAGATTCTTTGCTTTTGAAGTTTTAAAAATTATGATTGAATAAGCAGGGATTTTTATTTTAATTGATCATCTCTGGGTAACAAAGAAATTTAGATGTTTCAGTATACCATAATTAGTTAATATACTACAACCACAGTTTATGATTCAATATGATTTTCATATTGTTCACAGTGATGGGTTTTATAGGAGACTTCTAAAAATCTATATGTCTAAAGTCAAAATTCATGTAGACTGCTATATAGTAAAATCTCTACAGCATAATAAAAAAAAAAAAAGGAAACTCCCCTACAGGGAAAAAAAAAAGATTTGAGAAGATAGGTTTTTCTTGACACTATCTGAGTAGAGTAATTATGGAATTTCAGTATTGAAAGAACATATAAATATGGGAGTTTGGGATGCAGCATGCAATTCTGGAAAAAAAGCACTGGACTGGGAGTCAGGAAACTTGGGTTCTAGTGTCAGTTCAGCCACCAGTTGTGTTTGTGATATTAAGCAAAATACTTCTCTTCCTTAGTCCCCAGTTTGGTCATGTATTGAGTCATGTATTGTACTAACAGATCCTGAACTCTCAAATTCTGTGATTCTAAGCTCTTTCCATAGAGCTGTTAATTATATACCAAATTTATCATGAAATAGCTCTTTATCATAATTGATAGCATATCTGGTGTTTTATTGTTGTGATTGCTGTTTCAGAGAAACCAAGGCTGTGGAAATTTTACAAGAATTGTAGTTTTCATGATGTTCTAAAAGCTAACTTTTAAATCAATATTGTAACTGTGGACATTAAAAAGATACTTATTATTTAATATGTTAAATGATTTTGAAATTATATTATAATTTTCCTTTGTCTCAATTTACAGGTAAGGATGACATGGAGATGTGTGAGCTAAATCTTGAAGAGACTGGCCTAACTCGGAAACGTGGTGCTGAGATTTTGCCCAGGCAGTTTGAAGAGATTTGGGAACGCTGTGGTGGCATCCAGTATCTTCAGAGTGCAATTGAAAGCAAACAGGCTCGGCCAACATATGCAACAGCCATGCTGCAGAATCTGTTAAAATAAATTCTGCCCACTAAGTACAGAGCTGGAAACTCTGGCAGAAATACAAAGGAAGGATTCCTTTGTTCCCCAGAGGATTTAAACATTCCATAATCATGCTATAGAAGCTTAATATAAAGTGAACGGATTTTATTAATTATGAGGGTTTATTAATTTTTACTTGCTGAGGGTTAGTTTCAATAGGGAACTCTAATTTTGAGCTGGAACACTTTTTGTCCAGTATTTTTCCATCTCTGCCTCATTAGTCTAGTGCATTCTCCTTCCAAAGCCTCTCAGAATTCTAACACTCAACATATGTTGACAAATTCTGTTATTTCTCATCTTTTGGTGATTATATTGAGGAATCAGAATTGCCCCTTTTAGAAGAAGAAACTTTTAAAAATACTCAAAATATTTGGCTTTCTAAAAGCCTATAAAATGAGGGTATATTATATCTTATAATTGGAATTGGAAGCCCTTATCTTCAGTTTCTCATACAATAAAGATTAGGTATTTTTGAATATGATCAAGATTTTGATGTCTTAGTAGGCTTAGTAGGTGTCTGAAACTAACTTTTCCAGAAACTCATGAAAATTGCCCCTAAAGTTAGAAACATTAATCCTTCCCCACCTTTTATTGAATTTTAGCTTGAGTGAACAATTCTTTATGAATTTTGGGGAAAATCTTAAATGAATTTGATATATTATAATAAAGGAGACAGTAAAATTGATATCCTAAAAATTTTTCTCTTTTTTTGAAATCTGAAATGTGTGTTTCTTTAGAACATTAATTTTATTTTCCTTAGACAGAAATACACACTTAGTTAATATAAATATTGAATAGAAAAAATTGCAGATAATTCACTTAGAGAAAAGAAAAACATAAGGGAAAAGTATATTATGGCATAACTGGAATGTTGTAGGCTAAATTTATATATCTTTTCTGCTTTGTCTCTGCTGTGATTCAAATGATAAAATTACTATTGTGTTAAGATCTTAAGTTACTTAATGTAATTTTTGACTACTGTTTTTCAGTGATTTTAACTTTTTTAGGCCCAGTACTTTGCCTTTGAAAATTTTTTTGTACCTGTAGAATTGTTTTATAGGCTGCATAATTTAAGAACTATTTTGCTCAGTAATTGCTAATTTCTTTTATCTCAAATAATTTCAAAAATATGTTTCATTGTTTTAATTCTGATAAAATTATCAGCAGTGTAAAATTTGATGTTTATGATATTCATACTAGAAATTTGAAGGAAAAAAGACATAATCTGGATTGTGTTGGCATTCTTTCTAAAAGTCAAAAGTCTTAATTTGGCTGGAGTGAAGATTGCAAATTAGAAAACAAAATGCCTCTGAATATTTTGCTTTATTCCTATCGAAACTTTAGCTTTCAAAATGAATTTTAGAAAGAAAACTATAGTTGGGAAAATATTTCCCAACTGATTATATAGTGTTTGTGTTGCCAGAATCACTATTTTCAGAATTATTCTTATCTTGTAATATGTGTGAAAATGTTTTAGTACAAAAATATTTATTTGTGATTATACTATGCAAGTGATTGACTTCTTTTATAGTAAGGAAATGAGCTCTATTAAACTCTTAAACATGTTAGTATAGGTTTCTTTGAAGTCTATATTATTTTATAGATTCACCTCAATATTGAGTTATTTGGTTCCTTAAGTGGGGTAAGAACTGGATGACCTTCATCTTTTCCCATCCCACTTAAATGGGTATTTGATGTCTTACAAAAACAGCTTTTTTTCCTCCCATAGTAGTCTTCTTCATATGTCATACAGAAAATGGTTAAAAAGCACATAACTATTATAATCAAAGAGCTTGTAAGAAACATTGCAATAAGATATCTTCATCTTTCTTTTCTTCTTTCTTAGTTCTTGTATCACTTAACAAAAATTTAGTAACACCTTAATTCTAATTTTATCTTATAGTTTTCCCAAAACTTATTTGCCTAGAATGGTCTCCTGAGTTAACATTGATTACCAAGAGAGTTAACCTAATTCAAATTGATTTTCAGTAACCTACATAACAGAGTAGGCTGGCATGAATGGAAGACTGCTAGTGAGAGTATTGCTCTTATTTGTACTATCATTCTAACGGGATGCCTGTAGAAGCGATGAATCAGGATTCCAAAGAACATTTGATGCAACAGTTTCTGTCTATTCACAAATAAACTACTCCCCTTACAGAGAACGATGGCAGGGAATAAAGGAAAATAATTTCATACATTAACCACTTATTTTAGGTAAGACAATAATTTTATTCTGAGTAATCTGTACTGTAAGAACTGCACTGAAGCCTTATTGCTTGCTTATCTTGAGGCTTGACTGCACATTTCTAGGATATATATGAAATTGGGTATCTTGAAAAAAATGAGGACAAAAATATGTTCCAATTAATGCTTCAGCTTAATGCATTAATACTTCTAATTTATTAAAGAAATTAATATGTGCCCAAGATGCACTGAAAGGAGGTTACCCTTTAGAACAGGGATAGGTGATATCTAGTTCATGGGCTGCATAAGACTTGCAAAATCATTTGTAACCACAGGCAATGATGAGTTGAAATCTAGATACAGCAACCTCCCACTATTTGAATTCTATAAGTTGATAATTTTATATTGCTTACAAATATTCAAGTGAGCCTTGACAGAAAAAAAGGTTCCCTACCTCTACTTTAGAATATATTTTACTTTTGAAATTTTTTTTTACCTATATGCCATTCTTTCAAAGAATAATGAGAAACCTTGTTTATTATATTTCACAGGGCCACAAAAAGAACATTTAAAGTGGAAAATAGGTGGTGTCTTTTTAGAAATTCATCTTGTAGTTTGGAAAGTTATAGGTAGAATTGTCATGAGGATTTCATATATATATATATGTAAATATATGTATATGAATATCTTATATTTCAATTCATAGGGATTATTTGCTTTCCTGTTTCCTTCCAATATAGTGTAAAAAAAAAAAAAAAACCCTGACTCTGGCATCTGAGGGCCTTTCTTAAAATCCTGCTTCTGATAATACCTATGTGACTTTGGGCAAGTCATTTAATTTCATGAATGTCATTTTCCTCATCTGCAAACTGAGAGAGTTGGATTAGATGGTTACAAAAACTCTTTCCATCCCTGTAGAGCTATAGTACTATGAACCACTGCTTGTCCTCTCAAAGGATGCTGAGCAGTAATTCTCAATATTCTTTTGTTAGCTTTTGCTACTTTGCCACTCTTTTATTAAATTTCACCATATGGCCGCTTACCTTTAAAAAGAAAAAAAAAAAAGGAAGAATTTCTGTACTGTGAAACAGTAACACTATCACATTTATTTAGTTCCTATCTATCTAGGTATGGGGAATATGATATTGAGTGAGATTTTCCCTTACTATTCCTTGGAGATTTGCTAATAAAGAGAGTAATAGAAAAAAGATACGAAATAAAAAAGAACCAGTACAAGAAGGAAGGTATAAGTGACCAAGAAAATGGCAGAAGTAACAGTAAGAAAAGAAGGTTATGCTGGTTTGGTTCTGCACTTTGAAAACCATGCTGAGAAATAAGCTTCTAAGATCTCTTCAATTAAAAATAAAGGTAACTGTTTTTTTTTTGTTTGTTTGTTTGTTTTTTGTTTTTTTTTAAGAAGAGTAGTGAAGGAAGAGGAGAATTATCAATAACTTTTGCAAATTAGAGCAGGAGGAAATTGGTAGTTGGATTATTACTTTGTCGAAAAAGATGTACTTTTGAATACCCAAATAGATCTTTGTCCAAACAATGGACAAATTCCAGTAATAGTACTTGACACAGTAAATCACTGGGGAAAAAGATATAGAAGAACTTCCATTCTTTGGAGCTAAATAGATACTTGCTTGAATTGGGGTCAAACTTTTAATTAGTTTCTATTAAATTAGCTGTTTTCTCCCTTTTTACCATTAGAACACACACAAAATATAGATATCTTAATTTATTTCTCAATTGATAAAATTAAGATCATTTTAAAGGGAATTTATATACAAAACAAGTAGCTGTAAGACACATATATGGCTTATCTTTAGACCTTTTTAGAAGCTTATCTTCAAAATACAGCAATTTGTGAATTTGCATTTTGTTTTCCATTGCTAAATTTTCTCCTTTTCAATTATAGGAATAATATAATTTTATTCTTATGTCTTCCAAGTATGTATCAAAACAGATGCTTCCTAAAATTATTTTACTTATGTACTGAAAAATGCAAATAATAAATGCATCCCATGTTAAACTTTGCCTTGTTTTTTGTGTGTTTTTAGTGTATTTGTAGTCTTTTTTTTAAGAGGAAAAGGGAAAAGAAAAAAGAAGAATAAAAGTAGGAGGGATGACTTTTCTAAAGGGTCTGTGTGATTAGAAAAAAATTTATTATCATTTGCAAAGATTAAAAATGTTGCTGTTGCTGTTGAGCATTTTGTTTTTTGATTATAGTAATTTTAAAAATTCTGTCTAAGATTATAATTAAAAGCCAAAAATAAAACAGGATAATAGTTCAATTGGCCTATCAATCTATAATAAATAGGCATCATCATATTTTATTGAAAGAAAAATATAATTATTACAAAGTATTTGGAAATAGTTTATATTTGATATTGATAAGGACTCATGAGAATTAATTTGTCATTGAAATGTACATTTAAAACATTTATGAGATTGGTTAAAATGGAGATAAAAATTATGCAAACATAAAAAAATAGAAAAATATGTAGTGTTTCACATACTATGTTCTTTAATTGAAAAAAGAGTTTCATGAACTTTCATTTATTGTCTACAGCAAACATTGCTATTTACATTCACTCTGAGCAACATTCTTCAGGTCTTCCCTTCCCTGATTTATTTTTGCTTCTCTGCCACATTTCTTGTTTAGTCTTAATCACTGAATGGTTGCTTGTCTCAGTCAAAAAGAATTGGGAAATCACATGTGCAAAAATGTTTGTAGCAGTTCATTTTGTAGTGGCAAGCAATTGGAAACTGAGTGGATGCCCATCCATTGGAGAATAGCTGAATGTTATGGTATATGAGTGTTATAAAATATTATTGTTCTATAAGAAACAATCAGCAGGATGATTTCAGAAAGCCTGGAGAGACTGACATGAACTGATGCTAAGTGAAGTAAGTAGAATCAAGTGAACATTGTACATAGCAATAGCAAAATTATGCAATAGTCAATTCTGATGGACATGGCTTTTTCAGTTATGAGGTGATTCAGGCCAGTTCCAATGGTCTTTTGATAAAGGGAGCCATCTTCACTCAGAGAGAGGCCAAGAACTGAGTGTGGATCACAACATAGTATTTTCACTTTTTTTTTTCTTGCATTTTTTTGATCTTTTTTTTTTTCCTTTTTGATCTGATTTTTCTTGTGCAGCATGATAATTATGGAAATATGTAAAGAAGACTTGCACATATTTAGCAGTTATTGGATTACTTGCCATCTAGGGGAGAGGGTGGGGGGAAGGGAGGGAGAAAATAATTTGGAACATAAAGTTTTGCAAGTTTTGAATGTTAAAAACTATCTATGCATGTGTTTTGAAATAAAAAGCTTGGGTTTTTTTGTTTGGTTTTTTTGTTTGTTTTTTTAAGAGCTGGGAAAGATCTTAGTTTTAAAAGGCCAAGGTTTCCCAATGCTTACATGAATGGATCATCTTCATTCATCTGATCTATATAAGAAAAAGGGAAGCTAAAGACTTTTAACAGCTCTACCCCTCTTAAATCTAATTCATTTGCAAGTCATGGCATTACCTTCCTGATGTCATGGTCCTCTTTAAGTTAGTACGGTGTGAGTTTTTTATTGTGTAATCTCTGAAAATAGGATTGCACATGGAATAACAGGACAAGTGGGATTTCTCTGATAATTGAATCTAAAATGTCCCAATTACTTTTTAAAAATACCCCAGAAATGACTAAAGCTAAATCTATCTGGTGCTTAAGCTTGTTTTATGTAGAGTTGTGTCTATTTTAAACTGTTGAATATAAATTAGGAAGTGTGTAAATATGTTGCTGAAGATTTATCTCTTCTAGCATAGAGCTTGCAAATATTCAGCCTTTCACATTGTAAGATATATATATATATATATATATATATATATATATATATATATATATATATATATATATATATATATATATATATATTTTTTTTTTTTTTTTTTTTTTTTTTGTACACCCTGGAAAGAATCCTAGATTTCTCATCAAGACCTGCTGGGTTCAAGTGTTCCAATTACTAGGTGTGCAATTGTGGATAATATGTGCATCACAAAATACTACATAAATGTGAGCTCTTATTTCTTAATCTAATATTGAATATCTTTATAAAATTCCACTCTAATGCTTCATCATATCATGGAATTGATACTGGATTCTCCTATGGTTATGTTAGAGCCAAAGCTCTGGCAGCTACTATTTAGCTACAAAATCTTCCCCTTTGTCTTCTAGTAGATTTCATATTCTCTGAAGATCAATTTAGCAGAAATTTCTGAACATGATTGCTGAATTTGGTCACTGAACACAATATTTGCTAATCACAGAAATTCATGGAGACCACCCAATAGTAGAGGTTGTGATGTGTAATTTGTAGAGGGATTGATAATCTGAACCATCTTTGAAAATATTGTTTTATTATATTGTTATTATATTAGAAACAGAATTCTAGACCTTGGAACATACACAAAAGACTCTTATTCAACCTCTAGCCCTCTACCTTTACAGATGAAGGAACTGAGACCCCGGAGAATTCAGGTTCCTTTTAAACTCAAGGACAAAATGTCCGTTAGAACCAAGGTCTTCTCACTCCCAGAACAACATTCTTATTATTATCATACATAAAGAATTTATTTGAATACCTACTATGTACCCGATATCATAAAAGTGCTATTTCTTAATGTTGGGTTTATATTAGGAAGCTGTTAGTAAATAATTCCCACTACCTTTGTAGATGGAATAGATGTGATTTCTCTGTGGGAAGGGGAGTAGTTGGGATAACTATATTAATGATATATTGTCTTATTACTGACCTAGTTTTATGGCCACTGGGTGATGAGTTTTTTTCTCTTTAACAATTGACTGTCAACTAAGTTACAGTTGTATTTTGCATTGGGAAAGTTCTCTCTCTGTGTCTTCTCTGTCTCTCTGTCTGTCTTTGTCTCTCTCTCTCTCTCTCTCTCTCTCTCTCTCTCTCTCTCTCTCTCTCTCTCTCTCTCTCTCTCTTGCTGTCTCTTTCTCGCGTTCTCTCTTTTTCTTGTTCTCTCTCTCTCTCTCTCTCTCTCTCTCTCTCTCTCTCTCTCTCTCTCTCTCACACACACACACACACACACACACACACACACACACACACACACACACACATCCTGGGAATTTTAAAACATTGAAATTTACAAATTTTTTTATCTGTAGGTCAGATGGTTGAATCTTCCTATCCTAAGGCTGGTAATGTAAAATTCGGCTCTCTGAATACCTGAAAGAGAAAAAGATTAAGAACATAAGGCATCTTTGTCATGCAGGGAAAATCAGGGCTGCAGTTTAGTTTTGTCTATCAGAGATGTACAAAGGTTTGTCAGTTGTACTTCCATCATCTTTCATATCTGATCCTTTGTTTTTTTTTCTGTTCTCATGGCCATTACACTAATTTATTTTTTATCATTTCTCTTAGCTATAATGACAGCCTCATAATTGGTCTCCCTGTCTCTAATATCTTGCCAATTTAATCCATCCAAAAGGTAGTACTGCTAAACTAATATTCCTCAAGTTAGTCCCTTACTCAGAATGTTTCTAGTACAGTAGTTATTTTCTACTTCTAGGATAAAACACCAATTGTATTGTCTGGTATTTAAATTCCTTCACGTTGTTGATCCAGCTTACTTTCCTAGGATTGCATATTACTTTTCTTTATGCTCTTTTCCCCCTTAATCCTGTCTTTTTTCTCTCGTTTGCCATTTAAGATACTATCATCTGAATAGATGCCTCTGCATAGGTTGTCACTCATGTTTGCAATTCACTCCTTCCTTTCCTCCACTTATATAAGATGTCTGCAAAGTCTTAGAACAGTTTTAAATTATCAAAGTTTTAAATTACACTAAATTTTTTGGTAACCATATAATTCTTAGCTTCCTTCAAGGCACGATGTATGTCTTATCCTACATAAATCTTATCCTGATTCCCCACTGTTGGTAGTACTGTCTCCAAAACTTATTTGGCATTTCTATCGTAAAAAGTTTATATTTAAGACTTTTCCTTCTATGGGATATCATCCCATTTCTCTTACCACTTTTTCAAGATTCTAAGCTCCTGAAGGCAGGATTGTACCCCCAGAACCTGTGCCTGGCACATTATAGCCATGCAATAAATGCTAATGAATAAATAAGGGGGACTTTAGAGATGGTACACCTAGCCTCCATTATATTTGCTTCATGTGCAGCATTGTGTTTGGCACATATTATGCATTTAAATCTTTGTTATCTGATCATTTCAGAATCATATTGTATCCTAAATATTCCCAATTTATAACCTGTCATGGATATGAATATGGTCCTACTTAAACCCTGACATACACTTAACATTTAACATTTTTAACTGTAGCATCTATCAGAGTAACAAGTACAGCATGTTTTCTATTTTATGCATGAGGTGGCTCTTCTTTTTGTTTCCAAACTACTTTCAAGCTTTGAAGTGTTTTAGTTCTAGTAATTTCAAAATGTGATGAATACCACATTTATGCTTTTCATCATTTTATGAACTTTTAACACATCTTTTTTCAAATGAAGGTCTTTCTAAAGTTTTTTTTTTTAACTTTTTTTATCCTTTGGTGACAATTTGGCGAAGCTTAACGACTTCTTAGAAAATGTTTTTTAAATGCATAAAATAAAATACATACAATTACAAAGGAATTTGATTATATTGAAAAAAGATATAATTTTTTTCTAAGTTCACAGATGGACCCAATAACCCCTGCTCTAAAGAGTCCCATCTTCCCATTTTTCTTTAATCTTTTCCTGTATATAATCTCCATGATGATTTTAATTTAAATATTTTCTTGAGTTGAAGCAACCAGAATAGCAGAGTATTTCAAGTGTGGATATTCCTGGAATTAAGATTGTCACACACAAGTTCTCATCAATAGCCACAAGTGCTTCACTTTCCCAATTAGAAATTCTAATATTCCCTCTTCTGATTATAATCTCCTATCATCAGATTTCTACCTATGCTTTTTCTTTTCTATACCTCTTCTCCTGTCTCATCAAGTTATCCATTCTTTCTTAGCTCCTCAGTATTTTGCAGACCATTTGGCTTTGGCTTCCTTTTCTTTCCTTTCCAGTTTTAACCCCTTAGCTATTTCACTCTACACTATTATCTGCTTTTGAGTTTCTGATTCCTTGTCCTATCACCCTTCTTCTGGCTAAAACACAGCCCCAGATTATCCCCACCATCTGTCTCCTCTATTTCTACTTATGAGTTGTTGAATGAAACTGTATGAATTCTCACAAATGTGCTAAACAAGTACATTACAAACTCTTGTTAACTAGTCTTGACTGCTGTTGCACCTACTTAAATATTTTCCTGTTGCTAGTTGGCAACTTGGTACAGTGGAAATTCCCTGCAACATGGGTGTCCTTTCTTTCCTCCTTAATTGTTTCCCTATTACTGTCTGCCCCTGAGAAGCTATTACTAATAATCTCTTGCCTATTCTACCCACATCCCAATCTCCTACCTCCTATCTCTTAAAAGTACCTTGCCTCTTAATTTAATGGGGAAACAAGGAGTCTATTGAGCTGCATCTTATTCCATTCTTCTTATTAGAAAAATTCCTTGAGATCCCCTCATTTCTACTCTTTCCTCTCAGTCTCTGACAAAGAAGTAGTCACTTGTAGAAGCCAACCCCTTTATCTGTTTACTTGATCTTATTCTATCCTGTCTTCTCCAGAAAATTTCATCAACCATCCCGCTTGTTGATTTTTCAACCACTTTTTATCAATTGGTTCTTTCCCTATTGCCTTTAAATGTGAATAAGTCTCTTTTATTCCCAAAAGTATATTCATTTGCCTCTTCTATGTCATCAAGCTACTGACCTATAATTTTTCTCCCGATCTCAGCCAAATTTCATTGAAGAAGTTATCCATGTTAGCTACCTCCATTTTAACTCTGATTACCTTATTAATTGCAGTCTGGCTTTTGACCTCACCACTTACCTGGAACTGCTCACTTAAAAGTTAACAATGATCTCTAAATTGCCAGATCTGATGGTCTTTTTTTCAATACTAATTCTTCTCAATCTATATACGTCATAGAACAATGGTGATTACCCTATCCTCTTGGATACTCTCCTTGATGTTTATTTATTTATTTATTTTTTGTATAACACTACTCTTGCCTGATTGTCTCTAAATTTTTTTGACCACTCCTCGGTCTCCTTTTCTGGATCACTATCCATATCAGTTCCAAATTATTAGTTGTCTACTGGACATATCAAGCTAATATGTCTATCTTCTTAAACTCAACATGTTTAAAATTGAACTCATTATCTCCCTCCCTCACCCTTGTCAACCTCTACTCTCTTTCAAACTTCACTGTTTCTGTGGAAGGATTAATATTCTTCCAGAGTTTTAAATTTTGTAATTTGTGGCATTATGCTAGCCTTTTAACTTTCCCTTACCACACAAATTCAATAATTTGCTAAATCTTGGTTGTTTTTGCCTTCACATCATCTCTTGCTTCTTATCTCTCCACTCACACAGCTCCTGAGTTCTGGTCATCACTGCTTCTCACATAGATCATTACAATATCCTAATTGCTCTCCCTTCCAAGTTTCTTTTCTACTCCAGCATTTCAATCTGCCCTATACACTGCTGTCAAGGTGATTTTCTTTAAATTTAGAATTGAACGTGTAATTCTCCTACTCAATCAACTCTAGTGACTTACTCTTGAATATAGGATAAAATATAAATTTCTGTTCAGGTTTTAAAACCCTTAGCAACATATCTTTCCAGCTTCATTGGACATTATGTGATCCAGTCAAACTGTTTTGTGTTTTTTTTTTTTTGTTGTTGTTGTTGTTCCTCATACTCCATTTCTCATATTTTTGGTTTTACTCTGTTACATACCTAGAATATATTTCTTTCTTAATACTGTTTTATGGAGTCTATTCTTCGAAGATAAAGTTCAAACACCATGTTCTGTATGAAACCTTACTTCATCTCTTCAATTGCTAGTAGTTTCCCTCCTATATGGTCTTTATGTTTATAGGTTTGTTTATACATAGATATTATATATATGTTTAATGTTTATGTTGCATGTATTCCTATGTGTACATTTTGCCTCTTCCATTTGAATGTAAGCTTATTTGGAAATTGTTCTTGGATCCCTAGCACATTGTATATATTATAGTATATAGTAGGAACTTAATAAATGCTTGTTAATTGATTTGTGCATGATTTCCAGTTTCCCTCTTGATTATATCTTTGCTGATTGACATGGTATGAATAAAACCATTCCATTTTCAAGTAGATTTTTCCTGGACTTAGGATTTTGTGATGAATCCCAGTTGATTACTTACGACTTTGTCACACATTGTTTAATATTGGATATTTTTCTCCTATGGAATTTTAACTTAAATATATTTATCTTAGATTAGAACCAAAAATTATAAATTTACACTGGAAAGGGAGTTTAGAGACAGTCATTCTAATATAATTTTATAGATAAAGAAACTGAGATTCAAAGATGTTGAGTGATTGCCCAAGATTACACAATAAGTAGCAGAGGTATAATTTGAACTTAGATAATCCACATCCAGGCATTTCCCTGTAGCATTACCAAGATATAAAAGATATGAGAATAAGTTAAAAGTTATTTTTTTTCCTGAATGGTTATACCCATACAAAGATCTACACAACCTATTTATACAGCTATACAATTTATGGGCAGAATTCCATAAAAGTTATTTTCTTTTCAAAATAATATTCAAAAAAATTAAGCTAAAAATTACCTATAGGTTAAAAACACAAAAATGAAAAGGAAGTGACTGATAACAAAATTGAGGAGCTTCTGATATTACACCTTCCCACTTAAACAAAAATTTGCATGAGTGTACTGTTTTTTGTCCTTGAGAGAAACTATAGTGAATTATTATAAACAGTTGCAATCAATAGAAATGTAAAATATTCCTTGTGACAATGTCAGCTTTTAAAAACACAACCATAAAATTATGTAATTTCATTTGCAAAGAGTATATTGTTTTTGTCTTTTATCCCCAGGGTTTTAGCAGCATGCCTTACATGAAGCTAGTGCTTAATGAAGGTTGAATTGAAGACAGAGTTGAGAAAGCAGAAAACAGCAGTTTCTTCTGTTGGCTCTTTTAATGTACTGAACATTTTAAGGTGGATGAAGGATTTGTGCCTATATGGAATATAGTAACCTTCATTTTTTATCCTAAGTCACACTACTTGCCATTTAAATTTGGGGATGAAGGAACACTACCACAAATCATTTGTTATCAAAATAAGAAACCACATTTCTTCCAATTTGCACCTTCTCACCTATCTTACATTTAGGGTTTACTTTTTTAGTTCACTGAAGATTTTGTGTGATTATTTTAAAAATTCTTTCCTTAAGTGGGGGAGGAGGGGAAGAAGGAAGGAAGAGTTCTGTGTATTAATTTTGTTTTTGTTTTCACGAGATGCTCTCCAAAAAACTAAACATTGGACTCTGTTGTTTTATTTTATCCAGTTATGTTGATTTTCCTATCCCCTGCCAAAAGTGCTTACATGGAAAAAGCATTGAATAGTATTACCATCATAGGCTCAGGTTCCATTTACTCCAAACAACTCATCATAGACATGGAATGCTTATTGCATCACGGTTGAAAGGATCATGAATTGCTAGGGTCTTTACTCTGGTG
This sequence comes from Sminthopsis crassicaudata, assembly GCF_048593235.1. Taxonomy (NCBI): domain Eukaryota; kingdom Metazoa; phylum Chordata; class Mammalia; order Dasyuromorphia; family Dasyuridae; genus Sminthopsis; species Sminthopsis crassicaudata. The sequence goes on along the minus strand of NC_133620.1, from coordinate 237,678,161 downwards.
AAGGAGTCTTGAAAGATGATGCTCTGCTATATCTTCCTATACTCATATATATATATATATATATATATATATATATATATATATATATATATATATATATATATATATATGAGTATAGGAAGATATAGCAGAGCATCATCTATATATATATATATATACATATATATATGTATATATATACATATATATATGTATATATATATATAAGGTAGTATAGTGGAAAAAGTCACTAGTTCTAGAATTAGATGCTTCTAAAGCTTACTATTTGTATGATCTTGACCAAGTCACTTAATCTTCCCAGGGTCTAATTTCCTCAAATGAGATAAAATGTGAAGGAAAGATAGATTATTAAGAAGACCAGAAAGGACAAAAGATGTCATTTTCAGTTGCCGAGTGCTTTTAAATGAGAAAAAAAGGACAAAGCTAAACTCTTAACTACATTCACACTCCCTGTTCCCCCAATGAATTTATGAATAGAGAACCCCTAGTAATTTCTGAAATAGTAACACCTTTGAAAATCCAGAGTAACACATGGATGCTCTATACAAAACCATTGAAGAACATTGGGGATCTAATCAGGCTAAGACAAAAGGGCTGGAACTCGAAGTTGATATATCTTGGAATAGGAAAACTGAGGGAATACTTCTCCTTGAATTGGATGAGATGAGTGATCCAAAGTGAACAAGTTCAAAATATTTAACCCAGCAGATGGGAAGTATAGTCCCATCTAAGCTATAACACTAGAGATGGGTCCTACATGTATCCTAATCTACCTTTCCCTGCCTCATGTCCCTAAGCAGGAATGGTATCAGATGAATTTGAGAAAGGAATCTTGCAGGAGAGCTTACATAAGTAGAATGCCCTTTAGAGTTCCAATGATATAGCAGAGAGCTGCCTTCTATCCTGGACAATCTTATTGGAAGTATAGCTGCTAGAAAGACCATTACAAACCCAGTAGAAGGGGCATCAAAGTCTAGTAGAACCTTCTCTTCATCATGAGCAGCCTCAAAAGTCATCCCTGAAAGAAGCTACTCATGTAACCAGACTACTCAATAAGTACTAAGTTTGTACTATGTGCCACACACACTGTACACTTGAGGATCCAAGTGCAAAAAAAGAAACAGTCCCTACCCTTTAAAAGTTTATATTCTAATGAGACAAGTATATATAAAAATATATAGAATGTGAATAATACATTTATATAGAGAGATATACATACACACATATTCACACATCCCAAATATAAAATAGTTTGGGAAAAGACTAGCAATTGAAGATGAGAAGATGAAGAAAGAAAAGCTTCATAGAATGCAAGATGCTTGAACAGCCTTCAAGGAAGAGAGAGATTCTATGGGACAGAGGTAAGAAGGAATTATATTAGTATTTGGGATAGCCAGTGCAAAGCAATGGTGATATTAGATCCTATGTGAGGAACAGATAGAAGACCAGTCTGAATTCAGAGCATGGGAAACAAAGTTTATATCCAGGGAATATGAAATAAAAGAAGCTACGAGTAATATATGATGAAGTGTTTTAAAAGCTAAATGGAAGAATTTATTTTTCATCCTAGAGGTAATAGGAAACTACTCTAGTAGATTGTATAGGGAGTTACTTAGTCAGTTTTGAGTTTAAATGAAATTATTTTAGTGGTGATGTATAAAGTAAATTGGAGCTGTGAGAGACTTAAAGCAGGGAGACCAAATAGGATATTTTTGCAACAATCTAGATGAGAAGTAATGAGGACCTCGGCTAAAGTGGTAGCTGTGTGAATGGAGGAAAGGAATTGAATATAAGGGACCTTGCAAAAGTAAAAACTAAAAGATTTGGCAATTGACAAGAATCCCAAAATTCTTTCAAAGCTCCATTCTAGCCAGTTCTACAAGGGGTTTTTCCTAATTTTTCTGACTTCCAGTCCCTCCCCAATCAAATTACTTTATGTTTACATATTTATATATATTACATATATATATGTATATATTTATCTTCTGACATATGCACATATTGTTCCCTCACTAGAATATATTGAGGATCTGTTTTGCTTTTGTCTTAAGTTAATACACTATCTGACACAAAATCAACAATAATAAATGCTTATTAATTGATTTCTCCAAGAAAACAGACTTTCATTTATCTTCCTGAGGTAGTGGTAATGGCAATAATGTGTATGTTTGTATTTGTGCATGCATGAAATTCAGTTTAAAACTAAAACTTAGTTTTAGAGTTAGGAAGACCTATGTTTAAATTCCTTCCCTGATTCTGAGCAAGTCACTTAAATAATTTATGCCCCAGGGGATTCTCTAGGATGATAAATTATAAAATAGCTATTCTTTATCAATATAGGCAGTTTTCTTACCTTGCCTCTCTACTCCAGAGAACTCACAGTTTAAATTTAAATAAAAAGTATGTTTGCATAGGGGTATTTGGTTAGCAAAGGAAGATGCATTTATCTGCCTCTCAATAAAATGATACAGATCGATGGGGGTAAATCCTGCAATAGTCCTTGACTTTTGGGGTGAGCCCTAAAACTCTCCTAATAGGGACGCACCCTTTGAGGCAGTTAAGTGGTTTCATTAAGACTTAAGTGGTCTTATTTAGCTGAATATCTGGACCTGATATTTCTATTGTAGCTGGATGCACCCTCTATTGAGCTGAAAATTAGTCCAGGACCACTCCTACTTAGCTTAGAACTTAAGTGATCTTATTCAACTGGGAATCTAGGCCTGGGGACAGTGACAACATTGAAGTAATTTCATTCAATTGAAACTTTAGTCTCGGATTTCCTATAAAAGGGCAATTTGGGGCTCATTTCTTTTGCAGAGGCCCAAAGCAGGACCATGCCTTGTCAAGGACTCTCTGTCCTTGGCATAGCTGCCTATCAGAACCCCTGCCTGCTGTGAAGACATTCTCTTCTCAGTGTTAATACCTCTATCTCTCTACCAGGATTTCTCTGCTAAGACCTTTATGTCTCTGTCAGGACTTTGTCACTTGGAAGTCAGCCTTTCTAGCAAAGCTGACTTCTGCAGTGGCACTATCTGCTTCATTGGTTCCCTAACCGCATCAAGATGACTCAACCACAGAATACAAAACATCATAATTAAAACCAATAAGTATGATTGTACCTTGTTCTTTTGCTGTTGCTTGAAATTCACCAATCCTGATCCTAACTGGTCTGGTGACCTAGGGAAAAAAATGGAAAGGATATGGTTAGCTACCTCTTTGATTAACATTTAGAAAATCAAGATGGATCTGTTTTCCAAGCCATGTCTAATTTTCCCAGCTGTTCTAAGAGGAAATATTTCTGTTTTCTTAGTTTTTTGAAATCTAGTGTTAACACAACCAGGAAGGTCAGTGACTTGGACAAATTGGTGGTTTTAGTTCTAAAACTGAGATTGGAAAGAGACTGAAGAGCTTCACACCAATTTAACTGTGAAGTGAATGAAAGCACATGAAAATGGAGAGTAGCATCACTATGGGGGTACCTATCCTTTGAGCTAGGTTTTTTTTCCTTTACATTGAGTTGTGATTCTGTGTTTGTGAAATGCTTTATGAATATTGATCTCTCTGGGATTGACATGAGGCCACTGGAGAGAAAAGTGTGCAGGTCAACATGTGTGTGGGTGAGTTAATGGCAGGTTCCCAGTTTACAGTTACCAAGAGCATCTCTACAGATGGAAAACATTTTGTGCATGAAAAAAATTAACTGTGGAATTCAAGGACAAAATTTATAATATTTCTATGTTAGGGGAAAATATAAATGCTTTACTACAAATTAGATAAGCTTTTTCATTCTTTCTTTTGCTTAGTAAAAAGATGGTGAGGTGAGAGGGAATAAGGATCATCTAATCCAAAATGAAGCACTCTGAAAATGAAGGGATTTGCTAATTCTAGAGGGAATTTTATCAAGTACAATCTTTGTGCAGCCTGTGTCTGTTACTGGACATCTACAATGAGGGAAGTGAAAAATGTATAAAGTATATTTATAAATATTTAATGCTGAATAAGATTAGAGGAAAAAGTACAAAGGTTTTAGAAATACAATGAATGGCAAAGACTTTGCAATAAAATCAGAATGAAATAAACCAACCTAAGTATCTTGTTCTGTGAAAACAAATACAATTTTGCCCTAGGGGATTCATTCCAATAGGATTTTAGTAGTTTTTTCTTTACTTTAAATAGAGACAAAATTCAATATTCTGTGGCCTTTGGCCAGACACTTGTTATCTCTGGGCATTCTTATTTGTAAAATAAGGCAAATATATTAGATGATTCAGTTCTAAAATTCTATGAATTTATGTATTTAAAAATGCTGTCAACATGGCAACCACTTTCCCCAAACATTTTCTAACACATTTGTAGGGAGATAAACCTTGATTTTTTTCTTATAGGCCTGTGTTTTCTGTTAACCCTGCAATCTCAGTTATAGTCATTTAAGTAAAATTTTCATAATTACAGAAATTCTTTTTTATTGAACTAAATACAGGATATTCCATAAGTCTTAGTTCAGTTTTAAGCAATTATGTTTTTAAACAATTATGGCTTAAAGCTGAACAAAGACTTTGGGGATACCAAGTATATTATGTAATGCCAGAGAAACTGAGGCATTACAATTATAGTCAAACAAGAACATAACCATAGCAATTCAGAATCATCCCTTGATTTAGCATGGTGGAGGTGTATGCTTAAGATTTCTGCAACTCTCTCTGGCTCAAAATGAATTGATAGCAAAGGGATATGAGTTAAGAAATGAACTGAAGTTTTGGGGTGAGGAGGACAAGAGAAAAAGCTAAGTGACCTATGTCAAAGTGACATAAAGAATAGGTGATCTTAATGGCCAATGAAGGTATGACAGTTGAAGAGCAGAATTATCTTTACAGATCATACATAATATGAACAGTAATTATCTTGGTTGAATCAAACATTTCCCTTCCATTCCTGTTTACTGTTTTACTTGATTTGGCTAGTCAACCCAATGACACAAATGGAAAATGATTTGATAAACACTACTTTAAAAAATACTCTATGTTCAGTTTCTTCTTTCTTCTCTGAGGAATATAAGCTTCTTGAGGGATTGTTTCAGTTTTGTCTTTCTATGCTAATAGTGATATTCACAGTAAGTGTTTAATACACGTTCATTGAGTAGAATGAGGATGGGGAAAAAGAGAATGTCCAAAAAGTAGACCCCTTCTTACTCTTCTGCATAAATTCAGTTCTTCCTTTTTTGGAGAATGTTAAACTCACTGTTTATATTTCTAAGTGTTCATTATTCTAAGTATTCATTATTCCATCCATTCCTATCTTTGTTAGACAAGATTTCTTGCTTGAATCAATCAATCAATTAATCTGAATAAGATATGAATAAGTAAATAAATCAAGCCTATTGGGTAAGAGACTTGGTCATAATCTATAAAGACTTTGTAAAATGGAAGAACTATCTTAGAACCACGTAACAGCTTCTAAGGGCTGGAAGCAGAAGAAGTAGCAGGGTCATAAAGAGCTGAAGCAAGAACTGAAAAACCCAGGTTAATTAGTAAAAGAAGAGACTGAATTGTAGCTAATAAGGTTGATATTGAGGAAAGCCTTTTTCTCTATATGCATCTTGAAGCAGAAGACCCATGCTGAATCCACCAGGGTACCACCTTTCCTAAGAACTGAGGGGATTCTTGAGAAAAAGTTTGCTCTTTTCCCCAACTTCCTTTCCTAATGCTTTTATATTTACAGATTTCGTACTTTAATCTTTTGTTTTATTACCTGTATTTTGCCTCAATTATAAGAGAAAGAGGAGTTAAGTAGAGAAACAAGTATAAATTTAGGCAGAGAACCATGTACCTGTTATGTAAATGTTATGAATTTTCCTAAATGGGTTCTTGGGGCAATTGTGATAGAATTCATAACTTTTTATCTAAATAAACTCCTTAAAGCTTCAGGGGAAGAAATTAATGTGGACATTAGGGGCACTTATATTGCTCCTAAGTTTAAAACAAACTAATTGTGCTAAATTGAGGCAATTCCTGATATCAAGGAGCTTACATTCTAATGCAAGAAGCAGTATATGTGTAATATTGGCCAGAGAAGAAATTGATGGTCTGGGGAGTCACAATGATGTTGAATGGAACATTGTAATTTATTAAAATATGCTTTATAGAGGCAATGACAGTGGTGAAATGACAGAAGTTTTAGGATAAGAGATGGAAGGGGAATGGGAAAGGGAAGGAATGAATATTTATATAAACTACTATATGTTAACACTTTGTTAGGTGCTTTTACAAATATTATCTTGTTTGCTCCTCACAAAAAATCTTACAAGGTAGATGCAATTATTATTTTCACTTTACATTTGGGGAAACTGAGGCAGATAGAAGTTAAATGGCTTTCCCAGAATTATATAAGTAGTTGGTAACTAAGGTCTTTCTGAGGCCTTTTATACAAATGGAAAGCAGGGAAATTGTACACGAGAAGTATACAATGGGAAGTGACTAAAGGTGAGGTTGAATGGTCTTAGAGAAGACAGAGCTGAGTAGTGTAGCTCTTCCCAGTCATGTACCTCAGTGGTTTTCAGGATAAAACAACAAGGGCCAATGACTGGGTAAAGATTGAAAGCAAATGATGGGACATCGGGAATTCCTAATGATTGGATGATTGAGGATCAGTTACTTCTCCTTGTAGTCTATAAAAGCAAGCTGAAGAACACAGTCCTTGTTTTCTAGAAAATGGGAAGAGGGTGTTGCATAAGGGGAGTTTGAGTGCTATCCCTTCTCTTCTCTCTACAGAGGAAGTTGGGATAAGGAATAAGTGGTCTTGAATTCCTCTTAAGGCTTTTTACAAGCATATTTCTCATGGTATTATGCTACCAAAATAAATCACTATTTTTGCTTGGTTTGTGCTTATATATAAATATGTACTTGCATGAAACTTGAAAAGGGACTTCAAAGCCACTGTTCTCAGTCCTCTGCAGATGAGGTTGATGATAGAGTCTTAGGATCTAACTTATAATCAAAAAGGAAACTTTCCTGAGGGGCAAAATCTTTGAAGTGGCTATATAAGTAAACCTAACTTCAGGAATTTCTGAGTTTGAGAGTTCAAGGACTGGATTCTTTAGCATAAAAATTTCCCAACTCAGTTCTGTAAGTAAAATTGTTTTTTAGCTGTTTTTGACTCTTCTTGACCTCATTTGGGGTTTTCTTGGCAGAGATAATAGAGTGCTTTGTCATTTCTTTCTTCAGAAATTTTTCAGATTAGGAAACTGAGGCAAATGGATTTAAGTGACCTACCCAGGAATGCTCAGCAAGTGATTGAGATCAGATTTGAATTTAGGACTTCCTGACTCCAGGCTTGACTCTCTGTCTGCTGAATGTTACTAATGTTTTTGATTGAATTCAAGATATACCTAGATATCATTGTAACAGTAAAGATGGTCCTTGTTTTTCTTATAATTGATTTAAAGTAGTCTATAAATGTTCCCTCCCCCTTATATTTTATTGATGAAGAAATGGACATCCAAAATTGTGGACTGAGTTGCCCATTATCACAGAGTATTGTAAATAGTAGAGCTGAGATTAAATAACCATACCTACTGGCTCCAAATCCAGGGATTTTCCCACTTGACCTAACTATAAGACAGGACTGAATTGAAAGAAATCTTACTTTCAAGGGAAATTAATGGTGTAAAAGCTATCAAAATATCCTTCACCATATAAAATGCTAAATATTATTGATGTTATTTAATATCAGACAAAAACAAATATTTATTCACAAAAATATTATATCCCTATTTTATTTCATGGTTTTCAACCTAAGAGAAAACAAAGATATTGTATTAATTTGTAAGAGAAAAAATATAAGTAATTTCTCGAAAATTTTTGTAATGTGTCTCATGTAAGAAATATTGATCTAGAAAAGAGCAGCATTAGACCTTAGTGAGGGGATAATATGAGAATTGAGGCTCAGGGTCAGTCAAGTGAACAGGACCTGTACTAAGTGTCCTTTCCACTGTGCCGTTGTGGCTTTCTGCATTGACATATTTAACTACCTGAACTTTCTGAATATAAAAATAAGTTGTAGTCTTTCTTGCTTTCTTGGGGGAAAAAAAGCAGCTTGCTTTATAATCGATAGTACAACTTTTTGAAATTGGCCTGGAATTTTTGATCAGTGGTCTGCAGTAAGTACTGGTGAAAGGCTGAAAGGGAATATTACATTAATTGCTCTGGACAATGGGTTCTCAAAAGTCAAGATTTCCAGCACAATGTGTTCAATTTAACTGATTTTCCTACCTACAAACAGCTCCCTTTCCTGGAACCAGTTCACATTTTCCTCCATTCTCACAAAGGCCTTCATCCATGTTGCATAGGCTTTGACAGGGCAGTCCATCTTGGCTGACATATCCTGGCTTACAAAGGCATTCGGCCTCTTTTGTCCATTCATTCTTTACACACTGTGAAAATTCATCACATGCCATGAATTTGCATGGATCTGCTTGATCAGCTGTAAGAAGAAGGAAATATTTTATTGGATGCAATGATGCAATGATGCATAAATAATGTACTTGGCTGAACTTGAAGCCAAAGGATCAAAATGTATCTGCTATTATCACATTTTTCTTAGTGGTTGCATAATAGCTGCAGTTAAAAAGACAAAATCTTAAGAGGCTATTGAGAATTCGAAGACAAAAATAATATATTTTGCTTTAAATCTAATTATGTTTGACTATCAGTAAGTCTTTTTTTTTTTAAAACAGTAATCATTTCTAGTAAAGATTAATTTATAACTATGAGATAGAACATGCATTTGATCATTTATATAGACACAGGTGCACAATACACAATTAGATACTATGGGATGGTATTTAGGTACAGGAATTTTGTTTTTCTTGTTCTTCAGTCATGTCCAATTCTTCCCATTTGGGGTTTTCTTGGCAAATTTACTGGAGTGGTTTGCCATTTCCTTATGCATCTTGTTTTACAGATGAGGAAACTGAGATATGTGTGCTTGTGTATATGTGAATTAATATATATATATATACATATATATCTATATATATCACAATTATTTAAAGTCTGCATTTGGAATATACTAGGTAGGTCCTTCACCAAAAAATGATCCCCTTCCACTTGCCTCTTTAACATAGTCTATTGCTAAACTCAGAAATGCTTCTATTAGAAAATCATTCCTTTGAGTTAATCCATTATCCCCACATATCACCTTTTACATTCAAATAAAGCAATGGTATCTATTTTATTATTGGTTTCTCTGTGTTATATCTGTTGTTCTCTCCCACCCCCAATTTTCTGAATAGGTAGAATAAGATATTTTTAGAACAAGAAGGAACTCAAAAGATCGTTTAATATATTTCACCTTACTTTACACATGAAATTGAGATCCAGAATGAGAAAGTGATTTGCTTATTGAGAGAGTCAAGATTAGAACCTCAGTCTACTTACTCCTAGTTCTTTCTACCATTCTACAGTAGCCATTCCAAAGTAGAGTAATATATCGGCTTATTATTGATCATTTACCCCTTAGTGTGAATAAGATTGTCAGGTCCTTTTGCCAGAGCTGCTGATGTTGACAGAAACAAGGTGGAACAAACCTAAGATTCATAGATAACTTATGTGGGAGGGTGTCAACAAAAGGAGAAAAATGATACTATTAAAAATCTGACTTCATAATTTGTTCTTAGACTAGTCCTGCTTCAGTGCTTGTCAAGTGTAAGAAAGAACATTTTTTTTATGAATTATATGCCAGGAGAATTTGAATTTTGAGCCTTTTATGTAAACAAAAGGCACCAGAACCTATAAATGAAAAAAAAAAATCAAATGCTGTGGTCCTAAAAGAAAAAGTCAATAGGTTACTATACACTTTTCTTTCATACTCTTCACATGTGACTTGCTCCTTTACACTTTTCTCTGTCTCTGTCTGTCTCTTTCTATCTGTGTCTCTTTCTCACACACACAAACACAAACACACACACAAATGGGGGATTAAATGATTTACTCATAGCTACTAAGTGTCTGACGCTAAATTTGAGTTCAGGTCCTTCTGCTTCCTGGACCAACGTTCTATCCACTGTGCCACCTACTTGTCCTGAATTTTTGAAATATCTCTTAACACTCATTCTCTTTGAGGACTTCCTTTCAATTTAAAAAGTAGACTGCCTGCATTGATTCTTCACTGGTACTTAGTACATGAAATTCATGACAATTGCATAAGTTTTTACTAAAAAGTATATCTTTAACTTTTAAGGAGCTGTTTCTTTCTGAACAGCTTGGCCTACTCATATTCATAAAAGTGACGCAACAGAGTGGGCTGAGCCCATCTGCCTCCTAGGGAGGAAGAAAGATAAATTAGATAAATGAATCATCCCTCCATTTTGTGAAACAAAATTGGGTATATTTTGAAGTACAAACACACTAAAGCTATGTGGATAGATTTATGCCCTTCCTGATTTCCCATGAGACTGAGAGATTGATTTTGGGATTTCATCTAAAAATGGAAAACCTCCAAAGTGGGGTGTTTGAGACTATCCATTCTGCAGATGGAAAGCTTAGAAAAACATAATAGAACTATTTCTATTTTTTTAATCTAAAAAAATAAGAAAGAAATTATACTTTATTATGTAGGGTGTTCCAAAAGTCTAGTGCCAAGGGCAATATGGATTCATACCAGTGCCCTAAGTCTGTCCACATGATATGCTGTCACATGTTATGTATAGTACATGAAGTATCCTGAAGGAAGAGTCAGAATACTCTAACACTGTCCATTTGCAGTGATATCCTCATTTGTTTGTTATTTCTAGTGTATAGTGACATATTGGTAGTAAATGTTTAACAACTGACTTTCTAGGGAAAAAGGTATTCAAGGCACATAAGTTTAATTTGCATTATTGATGTTTCCTTTAATCTGGTCAATCATCAAAACAGAAAATCAAGTCCTGATTTGCCCATTTCTAAAGTGTAAATGCTCACACTGAAAATTTAACAGCTGGCTTTCTTGAGCAGATAGGAGCTAGTTCTACAAGATTATTAGAAATAATGCTGATTAAGTAGACTTGTGGGTTTTATGATGCATGTTTAACTAAATAAATCCTCACAAAATGTACAGAAAGCCCCAAAAGATATCTGTAAAGAAATCCCCTGTAGTAAGTAACATTAATAATATGAATATGAGGGCAAAGATAAGATGGAAGAATTGACATTTGTATTTGTAATATTAGTTCTTTGCCAGTTATGATATGGGATTAAAAACAATGTAGATCTAATCACATCTTGCCAGAAGTCAGATGGAATTAATAATAGAGATTTGCTGGTTATCTTGTAGATTTTACATTTTTCTTTTATAAGAAAAATAGTATTCCAAATTTGTCAGACTTTAAAGTGATGGCAAGTATCCATCACTAGTGTGCTACCTAGCAGATATTTTTGCAAAAAAAAAAAAAAGGGCACACAATCTGTGCCTTCAAAGGAAAGATGATATTTTAATGAGTGAGAAAGGAACTGCTTTTTGAGTGAAATGTACTATGGTGAAAATAGGTGTTTAGAAATGTTTCCATCTTTTGGTGATTGTTTTTGTTGCCTCCATATAAGGAAGAAAAGTTGCCTAAAATTGCTTATATCAGAACACTTTAAAAAATCTTGGAAATAGAAATTTCTAACCTTTAAAAATCTAAATGAAGAGTTTTAGTGAATCTTGAATCCATTTGTTATAAACAACATCTTCTGAGTAGTTTTGTATAAATTGATTGACATTAGGGGAAATGGAAATTTTCTGGCTGAAGTTTAGCTACCCAAAACCTTTACATAGTAGTGAATAGGACTGAAAAATGAAAATCATGATCTATTAAATGCAATTAATAATACAAGCTTTCTAATTGCATCTATGTATCTTTTTCTGCAGTGATAACCAGGAAAACCAAGTACTAAAATAAACTGAACTTAGAAGCAGGTTTTTAAATACTTACATTAAAAAGTGTTAAATGATGATATTAAAAAACAATGAACCACAGTTAATAATTTTGTTCCCACAAAATATCTTTATTTTAGGAAATATATGGTTGAGACAAAATCAGGATACAAGAAACATTTAAGTAAAAATAAATTGAGTCGATGTGTATTATGTATCCATTACAGAAATATGTGAAAAGGAAAAATTAGGGGGGAAACATTAAAATTTAGAAAAAAATTAGAAATATTCATAGTTTTTGAAGATGAAATTATAACTAGTATCTTTAATCTGAATTCTCCATTCCAAGATATCTGCCATGGGCATAATAAATCCCCCATGTGGAACAGATAAAAGGACCCACATGATGGCTCCAGGAGCTTCAGAAGGGGATGTTATAGCTCTAGGACCTCAGATTGCATGTACCTTGTGACTCACAAAGTCCTCACCTCTGCTACTACCTCTGTGGCTATGGGATTTGTCTGATTCATCACAGCTTCAATTACCTGGGTCTTATGACTATGTCTGGATACTGGAACTGCTTTTTGTGGACCCTTCTGCTGTTTGACTACTCAGATGGGTACCCAAAGTCTCTGTAGCTACCGTCCCCAATATCTGCAGGCCTATCCATTCGTTGCCTTACCCTCTACTGCTGTTGCCAGGAGTTCTTTTCAGTTTTGGGCTCTTGCACACAAAACAAGGAGATAATATAGTTAATGGAAGTTATGTTGTTTGAGCTGGGCCTTAGTGAAACTGTATCACCTACAAAATGGGTTCACAGACTTCTTGAACCAGTCCAGGATCAATACTGAGAGTGAGATCACTTCTCACTCTCCCAAGTGAGAGCTTCCTTCCTTGTAGCCTCTTTCTTCTCATAGAATAATTCCTCCAAGAATCTCCATTTTAAAGAAGGCTAGTCATGTTAATTCTACCCTTTGCCCTGAGCTGTCTGGATTTCTTCTGATATCAGGTCCCATTATAGACACCAACTAATTATTTCTACCTTGGCTGGAGATGTGCTCTTCCTACTGTTGCTGTTGCTCTTCCATGTCTCTTTTGTAGACTGGATATTTCTTTAAAACTCCCAAATATGATTCAAGTCAGTCTTATAGCTCAAAGATCTTGATAATCCAAAATTAGATTTTATTTTTAGATTTTTTTCAATTATCAATTTATTTTCTTTGCCTCCTACCTTAACCTATTCTTACTGAAAAAGGAGGAAAAAAAACTCTTGTAATAATATGCATATTTAAGCAAAACAAATTTCTTCATTAATCATGTCTGAAAATTTTTGTCTCATTCTGGACCCCAAATCTGTCACCTCTTGAGTGGTATAGCATGCTTTGTCTCTAGACTTTTGAAATTACTATTAATCATTGCATTGATAAATATTCTGTAATCTTTCAAACTAAAAAAAAAATTTGAGGAGTAAGGCAACTGAGGCTAACTGATTTGCGCAGGATCACATGGCTAGGAAGTATTAAATATGTAAGATCAGATTTGAACTCAGGTCCTCCTGACTTTAGGGCCTGTGTGCTATCTACTGTACCATCTAGCTGTCCCTATTTTTCAAAGTTGTTAAATTTACTCTCATGGCATAAAGGAAATACTTGTCCCTGTGCCAAAATCAGTTCATCCATCAGTTAAATACCTCAAGTGCCTACCCAAATCCTATTCTGATACTCCATTGTTTATGATAATATCGACTTATCCCTATACATGTTGTTCCCCCCACCGTCAGCTCCTTAGGAGTACAGTCTGTTTGTTTTTAATCTTCATGTCTTTAACACCTACTGGTTGTTTTGAGGACACCCAGATCTCCAGACTATCTATTAATCTTTTTTCCATATTCCAATTTCTCTGTTGTTCATGCTCTTGAAAAATGAACCGTATTTACTATATAATAATTTGGAACTGAATTCCTCAAATATTTAATAAGCATCTGCTATCAGTTAGATACTGTATAAAAAATTCTTTATCAATAAACATGGCAGAATAATTAAAATTTTCTAATCTTAGCCCATTATTTTATTTATGTTTCATTAGTAGAGTCTCCAGTCACTTGGATATTAATAAGGAGGTTTGCCTACATTATCTTAAATTATAAAAATCTAAGCATGTTGCTTTGGGGCCTAGTTTATTCTATTAGATGTATTTTTCTCTTGTATTGATGCTTAATGTCCACTAGATGGCTCTCTCTTTCAAAAGAAACTAGAAAATTGCCTTAAGATCATGAAATAAAAGATTTATGCACCTGAACTGATTTCTGTGACCTTAAAAAATCATTGGTAGTGACAAGGGGGATGAAACCAGAGAAAAGAAATGTGCACCGTGACAGAAGGTAGCTCTTCTGGAAAGACCAATGTGGTCATTATATCTAGTGATTACAATTGTTCAGCAACTTCCCAGCTGGTGAAATTTATTTGAATAAATCCATTCTTAGTTTCTTAGGATTTGTCAAGTATGGTAGCGAACAAAAGTCCCATATATAGTCTCACAGTCAAGCAAATCCAGTGCTTTCTAAATTACTATGAGAGTTCCAGCATCTAGCTTTTTTAGAAGGCTGCAGAGCTACGAATGTAGCATTGAATGATACATTATTAAAGTGATCAGATTTCACATAAGAAAAAGCAGGACTTAGGGAACCTGTTGAGTCTTCTGCTTGTATGTAGTGGGATGGCCTGTGCTACTTCTTCTGGGAGAAAGAGCCCTAAAAATGTTAGGATAGGTGGGTCGCATTGTCTCATCAGTGTTCACAGAGATGGAGCCTATTTTATCTTCTGAACTGGAGCTCACTTGAGGAAGCAACTCCCGCAGAATCCATAGACTGGGGGCCTGATCCTCCCTCTACATTCCCTTGGTTGTGCAAAGTGTAGCTGTCTCCCAGTGGCAAACATCTCCTAGATAGTTCACCCATGCCTGTTCACTTTGTAACACATTTAGAGTTTTCCTTTGCATGGAACAAGGGCAATTTCAGGGACTTGTGGTTCCAGTACTTAGTACAGTATGTGGCACATAGTAGGCTTGTAAAAAAGGTTTACTGAATTGAATTGTCCTTATCTCTGCTGTCTCTTAAATCCCTCGTTTCTTTCAAAGCTGAACTCTTCTCCAATATCTCAAACTTAAAGCACTTCTTTTCAATTCCTCTCTGCTTTTTAAATCTTGATGTAATCCCTGACATATTATCTCTCTTCTCGTTAAAAAAAGACTGCTTTAAGCCAGTAGACTATGATCCCAAAATGCTTCAGTAATGACATGGAAGATGTTGCATATGTAGGTTTTGAATTCCTAATGGAATGAAAACTCCTGTAAGTAGACAATTCATTGTCTTTTTTTTTCCCCCATCATAAACTCACTTTGTAGCATCTACCAAACACTGTTTCGGGCCTTCATTTATACTTGTTGATGGTTGTCACAATCAGAATCTGTCCATACATATACTGATTAAACTCATGCAAATGGATATTATACTCAAAAGCTCTTTCCCAATTTGTTTCATATCTAAATGTCTATGTAAATAATTGTAATGTGTAAATCACTCTGCTGTTATATCTGGTCAGGAAGAAGTTGATCATGAAGCTAAAGACCCACTTGATCTCTGTATAGATGGTATTAAGGTATTATTCTACTAGGAGAAAGAGACTTTCAAAATGACTTATAGAGATGACAACAGAACATTCATATAACTCACTAGAATAGATAATGATTTTTAATAATATTGACATTTAAGTTAATTTCAGAATATATATTTAGCATTAACTGAGAGTTAGCTTATGGTTTAGTTCAGAAGGGTGAGATACAGAAAAAAATTATATTTGACCATTTCCTCATATTATCTATTAAATTCAAAGTCTATTGAAACATCCTAGCATTGTAGGTAACCCTATATTCTTGAAAGCTATATGTATGGATTGCAAATTCTGACAAATTTTACTGAGTTGGAAAGACTTCAGTTATGGTCCTAATTATGATGGCAAATCTACTCTCAAAAGATTTTTCCAGCTAAATTTGGAGACATCCAAAACCAAGGATTTGGTCATCAAGTGATTGAATTTTATTTATTTTTTGTTTTGTTACAGTAAATCAGGAAAACCTGGAAATCACCCTAGAACATTTCCCCTTTATCCTGGCCTCCTATATCCATTAATGAATTCTTCTAGAGGTCTCCATTTTGGGATAGGATCAGGCTGGACATGCTTTATTCTTCTTTTGGTTATGCTTTTGACTCTTTTCAGGTTTTGCTATCATAGTCCTACATGGAAACCTCCTTCACTTGCTCCTTCTTCTGTTCCTTTGTATTTGTTGTCTTCCCCTGTTAGTATGTAAGCTCCTTGAGAGTAGGGTCTAGTTTTTTGTTTTTATTTTCTTTTTTGCTTGTGTTTGTATCTCCAGGGCTTAGTATAATGACTGGCACAGAGTAAGCACTTATAAATTTTTCTTGATAATTGACTGATGGATTATGGTTTGCATTACTAAATGGAATGTGAAATATTTTCTTGAATGAATGAGAAAGCCATTATTAAGTGATTATTATGTGCCAAACACTGTATTATCTTCCTGGCTTACAAATAAAAACCTAGTTAGTTCCTAATCTTGAGGAATCGATTCTAACATGGAAAGATGACACATATAAAAAGGTTTGGTTGAAGGACAGATGGAAAAGGCCAGTGGTTCTTAGGGTACAGTAGCAAGGTAGCTGTATCCTAAAGTTTATTATCTTTCCCATCGATAGAACCATATTTATTTTTGTTCTTGAACCCTTTGATTAGGCCAAGGGTTTTTATATGAGATATTGAATTTATAGAACCCTATCTATTAATGAAGTTAAAGCTTTTGACACTGCTAATGTATTTTTGTCTTCTTAGATAGAACATTGAATTATGAAATAGCAGCTTGAAGATATAGTAGAAGGAAAGAACAAGCATTTATTAAGTGCCTATTATGTGACAAATATTATGCCAAGTGCTTTTATAAATACTATCTCTTTTTGATACTCCTATTAGATGGGAGCTTCTCTAGGGGTTAGCTCTCTATTGACTAAGCCAGGTCTTCTTAATATAATGGTGGCTCAGTGGATTGAACACAACAATCAATTTCAAATATGCAGACAATATCACTTCCATGGCAGAAAGGGAAAAGTTAAGAAGCCTCTTAATGAAAGTGAAAGAGAAGAGTGTAAAAGCTGGCTTGAAGCTTAACATCAAAAAAAGTAAAAATTTGGTAACTGGTCCCATTACTTCCTGGCAAATAAAAAGAGATGAAATGGAAGCAGTGTCAGATATTATATTATTGGGTTCAAAGTTCACTATAGATGGCAACTACAGTAATGAAACTAAAAGACACTTGATATTAAAAAAATGTGATCCTTTTAAGGAAAACTATGGTAAATATGAATAGCATATTAAAAAAAAGAGAGAGATAAGAAAGATCTGTCATCAAAGTTATGTTCCTTCCTTCCTTCCTTCCTTCCCTCCTTCCTTCCTTCCTTCCTTCCTTCCCTCCTTCCTTCCTTCCTTCCTTCTTTCCCTCCTTCCTTCCTTCCTTCCTTCCTTCCCTCCTTCCTTCCTTCTTTCCTTCCTTCCTTCCTTCCTTCCTTCCTTCCCTCCTTCCTTCCTTCTTTCCTTCCTTCCTTCCTTCCTTCCTTCCTTCCTTCCTTCCTTCCTTCCTTCCTTCCTTCCTTCCTTCCTTCCTTCCTTCCTTCCTTCCTTCCTTCCTTCCTTCCTTCCTTCCTTCTTTCCTTTCTTCCTTCCCTCTTTCCCTCCTTCCTTCCTTCTTTCCTTTCTTCCTTCCTTCCTTCCTTCTTTCCTTCCTTCCTTCCCTCTTTCCCTCCTTCCTTCCTTCTTTCCTTTCTTCCTTCCTTCCTTCCTTCTTTCCTTCCTTCCTTCCCTCCCTCCCTCCTTCCTTCCTTCCTTCCTTCCTTCCCTCCCTCCCTCCCTCCTTCCTTCCTTCCTTCCTTCCTTCCTTCTTTCCTTCCTTCCTTCCTTCCTTCCCTCCTTCCTTCCTTCCTTCCTTCCTTCCTTCCTTCCTTCCTTCCTTCCTTCCCTCCTTCCTTCCTTCTTTCCTTCCTTCCTTCCTTCCTTCCCTCCTTCCTTCCTTCCTTCCTTCCTTCCTTCCTTCCCTCCTTCCTTCCTTCCTTCCTTCCTTCCTTCCTTCCTTCCTTCCTTCCTTCCTTCCTTCCTTCCTTCCCTCCTTCCTTCCTTCCTTCCTTCCTTCCTTCCTTCCTTCCTTCCTTCCTTCCTTCCTTCCTTCCTTCCTTCCTTCCTTCCTTCCTTCCTTCCTTCCTTCCTTCCTTCCTTCCTTCCTTCCTTCTTTCCTTCCTTCCTTCCTTCCTTCTTTCCTTTCTTCCTTCCCTCTTTCCCTCCTTCCTTCCTTCTTTCCTTTCTTCCTTCCTTCCTTCCTTCTTTCCTTCCTTCCTTCCCTCCCTCCCTCCCTCCTTCCTTCCTTCCTTCCTTCCTTCCCTCCCTCCCTCCCTCCTTCCTTCCTTCCTTCCTTCCTTCCTTCCTTCCTTCCTTCCTTCCTTCCTTCCTTCCTTCCTTCCTTCCTTCCTTCCTTCCTTCCTTCCTTCCTTCCTTCCTTCTTTCCCTCCTTCCTTCCTTCTCTCCCTCCCTCTCTTCTTCCTTTTTTTCTTCCCTCTTACAAAAGCTTGCAATCTTCAAATCTCTTAACTAGTTGAGCCTTATTTATGCCATAATTAAAGCATGACAGTGACAGTATAATTAACTTCCTGGGAGCATTTTTATTTTTAAGAGTGACATTTGGAGCTTAGATTGTTATAGTTCAAAAGGAGGAAGCTATAATGATGTGATTTAGGCAGTGATAGATAGGAGAAAAATTTGGGAGCAGAACCATAGCTTATCCCTGTTTAATGAAATAAAAATTATCTCCCTGGGAAAATCTCCTTTGATGATCCTATTTTCCAGGACAACTAAATACTTTGATGCTTCAGGTTGGTGAGTTTTTAGTAGGAAAGTCATACTTTCATCTTTATTCTCTTTGGATTGACTGGTAACTTTACCCACTAAAGACATTTGCATCACCTATTCTAATATTGTACTGGCTTGATATCTACAATGACATTTTATTTATCTTGGGGGTGGTAGAGACAGATTCCCTAGCAACATTGTAGATCTGTGAAAGTGAATGGTTTAGGAGAGATATGGGAATAAGGAAAAAAGCCTTGATGGTTGAGACCCTTGAGAAAGTTGAATTCTCAAGCAAGATTGGGTCAATAGTGACAAGGGAGACAAATTCCTGGAAGCACAACAAAATGGGGAATGTCATGCCAGCTGGATTGGTGAGGCCCTCTCTGAAATGACATTTGTAATGCAGATGTGACATTTCTATGGGGTGTTTTAAACTCAGATATTTATAAAATGAGCATTCTAAAATTTTGGATTGCTTGCATTTGTTTTTATGAGTGAACAACTCTCACATTCTAAGAATATGGCAAATTTTATTGAGAGGAAACTTAATTTATTGTAATATCTACCTGGGTAAAACTCTTCTTAAAACAGTTTAAAATGAATTTGATAATAACTATGCCTAAGCAGATAAAATCTACTTTATTGGATTGGAATACTGGTATAATTTCTCTTCACGACTCTTTATAACCGTTTTCTAGGAATGTAGATTAGTTTTGAACATTTGATATTTTCCAAAGATGATGAGCTTGTTTATAAGAATATCAGCAAGAATGTTGATCCCTACTTTAGCTGTGAGTCTATAATTAATTTAAAAATTTAAAAACTCACTAGTTTTATGCTGTATCTGCATAGGTTTGAGGACGTTCCTTCTGAATGCAAGGAGAAGATAACTTATGTATGAGTCTGCATTTCAGAAATCTACTTGCACAGATAGCTGGCATAAAAACTTTGATGCTTCTGAAGAATTTTCATTACATTTCAAATGAAAGAGGGCTTTGGTTACTTGGGATGTCAGCCGAATACTGAATTGACCATGATTTATTTGGTTTTTCAGTTGATAAATCACATAAAGTTCTAACATTTATTTATTTACCTTTAAATTTATGGCTACAATCACTCAGGAGGTTTGCAGAAAGTGAATTATAAATCCAAAGTAACTGAAGGAATATGCCACATTCACTTTGTATCAGTCTTATGACAGGTGGCAGTTGGACAAATATATAGCTCATCCCCACAGTATATGAGAATGCAACAAAAAATTCAGATGCTTGTCAGAATTTGGAAGGAAATGACTATGGTAATTTTTTTTCTCTATCTCTGATTCTCTTGGAATTACAAGAAGCAAACACATTCTATCACTCTCTCCTTCCTTGTCCCTCAACAGCAGTCTACTTTTCTACACTTTTAAAATAAATTTTAGGGACTTTATACATGAAGAACTGAAAGCAATTACTATGTATGATTCTGGACAAATCCCTTATCCTTTCTTTATCCAAACTTCCTAATCTATAAGATTAGAGGTTTGAACCTGGTCAGGAGTTTCCAATTTGTATACATATACACATACACATACATATATAACTCTAGAGAAATGAGAAAATTTTCATGGAGTTTTGGAGAATAATTGAATAAAAAAGAAAACAAATCCTATGTTGTCTGATTGAAATATCAGAAATGTAATAATTTTCACTAGTTTAAGTTTTAACTGTTTGAGGGGGGAATGAAGCAGGTTGTGGTCCCTTTAAGAAACTACATTTGTGACTCCTTTCAGATTCATCTGAAATGCATCAGATTCCCTCCTGGCTGATGCATTATAAGTCCAGGATGCCAGGACCTTTGATTCACAGATCTTGGTCAGAAGCACCCCTTTGAATTCCAATAGGAGATCTGGGCTTGTCCCAGCCTCCATTAGATCTGACCCAACTCCCATTCTGATGATCTGCTCGAGTTTCCCAACCCCCACCAAGCAAATTCTAGCCCTAACTGAAACCCAGCCAACTTGGGACTCCACCCACAGGCCCATTTAGCTAAATCTCTATTATAAAAAGAGCCAAACTAAAAGCCTCTCTTTGCAGAGATTCCAAACATGTTAGCTATACCATCCTTGGGATGCCAAGGAACCTCTGCCCACTGGAATACTGTTTCCAGTGCTATCCTCTCTTTACCTTCACCTATTTCCCTAACTAGACTTTAACATTACTTCCAATCCCCATAATAAACCTCTTTTTAATCAATCAAGGTCTGTAAATTCTTTTACAGAGAACTTCTTTCACTGTCAGAAGGAGGTTCCCATAAACTCCCTACCCTTGTGCCAAATCCCAAGGGGGTGCAAAGGAACCAAACCTACTTTGAACTCCAAACCTGCCACTAGACCTCATTTAACTCCCTAACCACCAGAAACCCTAATTTCATTTGGGTTCCCCAGAACTAAACTTCATCAATAAGACTGTGTCCTTCGGAGCTATCTCCACTATCTTTTGTACTGATGATGTGGTGATCCCTTCAGATGCTATTGTGGATGCCTGAGTACAATAAGAGAGAATGGAAAGTCTAATCTTCCTTCTAAACTAACTTACTAGCTATGGAACTCAGTTACTTTACCTGGAGAGTGGGATTAATATTGTGGGATTATTGTTGTGAAAAAAAGGGAAGAGATTATTGTGACCTTTTTGAGGGCTCTTTTAAGAATCCCAGACTATTAGACTTGGGAAACCATCTGGTTCAATTCACTTTATAGATGAAGAAACATGTCTAGAGAGCTAATATATATTTGAGGCAAAATATAAACTCAGCTCCTTCTGAGTTGAATGCCAGAGCTTTGCTCATGAAGTTCATCATTATCACTGATATGAATCACAACCACTTTATCTTAATTTACTATGTCAAATCATATAGGTACCAAGGTCAAGATGAGAATTTTACTATAGATGTAGTTCCCTTTCTATTATACCAAGAGGTCTCTGGCCACTAAATATTAACATATTTCCTAGTTTCTTTTGGATGGATCATTTTTGATATACTGAGAAGAATCAATAGAATCTTGTTGGTTTTGTTTATTTGACCTCTAAAGAAGTCATTGTTTTCTAGTTCTGCTGGCTACATATACTGGTTCATTACTCATGTCTCAGCTGGTCTAAATTAATAGCTTCTAGGAGATCTTCTCCACTAATTTACTATTCTAAATATTTTTCCTCTCCCTCTAAACATCACTAGCACAATAATTTTTTGCAACTCTCCACAATCTTCATGATACTTCTCTAGCAAGAAAAGTATAATGACTTCCTATTTACCTTGCAGATTGCTTGGACTGTAACAGTGAGTAGTGCACTAGGTATGTATAGGTTCTCTTTAAAATTGTTCATTTTTTAAAATTGTCTTTGACTCTCTGTGGTATTTTGTTTCAGCTTGTATTTTACTTGTCCTGTTGATATTACATCTCTTTTGAAGCATATTCTGGGACATACAAGTAGAGCAATTCCTCTTGATGTTTCTAGAAAGTGCCTAATATAAAGCAGGATTTAATAGATACTGACTTTAAGGGAAAGAAGGCAATCATTTCTGCTGTACCAGAATCAAGGAGCACCAATTTAGTACCTAGTAAATGCCAGAATACAATGCAAAAGTAAAACAGTTCCTCCACTTAAGGAGTTTATATTCTATTAGGAGATATAGCAAGGACATTTATAGATATAGCAACATATTCAAACAGATACAAAGTAACTTGACAGAGGTGGGGCATTAACAGTGGCAGGGTGCAGGAAAGAATTCATGAAGAGGTTGATACATAATAATAAAGACAATAACTAACATTTATATAGTGCCTACTATGTTCCAGGCATTGTACTAAGTGCCTTAATAAATAATCTTAATTAATTAACATTTATGTTATTAACATTTATGTAATGCTTACTTTGTGATAGGAACATAGCAAATACTTTACAAATATGTCATTTAATACTCATAACAACTCTGGAGATAAGCAGTATTATTCCCATATCATGGATGAGGAAACTAAGGCAGTTAAGTCACTTAACTAAGAAGTTAAGTGACAAATGAGGAAACTGAAGCAAACAGAAGTTAAGGATCATATAAGTAGTAAGTTTATAAGGCTAGGTCCTCATAGCACTCTAGGTCCAGTGTTCAATTCCCTGTATCACCTATTTTATTTTACTGTGAAAAGACCAAGTTGTTCCAGCCAGTCATACATGATATGACTATATGCTTTTGGAAAATGGCCCCAATAGACTTGATTGATGCAGGGTAGCCATAAATCTTTAATAATGTAAAAAATGCAATATCTGCAAGTGTAATAAAGTGAGGCACACTAAAACAAGGTATGCCTGTGTCTGATTTTCAAGTTATTTTTCATGTTTTATATTGATTTATGATTTCACATATAATTACTTATATTATGAAAATGATGATTAGGACAATATTGTCAACTACAGAAATAGTCAGAGCTCCATGGACCTCATCCTACTGATAAGGTCAAAAAGAGATAGCCCAAGATACAAATAATCAACAGGAAATTCCTGTCTGAGGAGAGGTTAAAGGAGATAACTTGAGAGACAAATAAATAATAGAATTTTAGAAATTATTCAAGGGAATTAATGAAAAAAATCAGACGAAGGTGGCCTAGCTGTACCTGATCTAAAGCTATATTATATAGCAGCAGTCACCAAAACCATTTGGTATTGGCTAAGAAATAGACTAGTTGATCAGTGAAACAGGTGAGGTTCACAGGACAAAATAGTGTACAACTATAGCAATCTACTGTTTGACAAACCCCAAAGATACCAACTTTTGGGATAAGAATTCATTATTTGAAATAAACTGTTGGGAAAAGTAGAAGTTAGTATGGCAGAAATTAGATATGGACCCACACTTAATACCATATACCAAGATAAGATCAAAATGGCATAAAGAATGAGATCATAAATAGATTAGAGGAACATAGGATAGTTTACCTTTCAGACTTGTGGAGGAGGAAGGAATTTATGACCAAAGGAGAACTAGAGATCATTATTAATCACAAAATAGAAGATTTTGATTACATCAAATTAAAAAGCTTTTGTACAAACAAAACTAATGCAAACAAGATTAGAAGGGAAGCAACAAATTGGGAAAATATTTTTACAGTTAAAGGTTCTGATAAAGGCCTCATCTCCAAAATATACAGAGAATTGACTCTAATTTATAAAAAATCAAACCTTTTTCCAGTTGATAAATGGTCAAAGGATATGAACAGACAATTTTCAGATGATGAAATAGAAATTATTTCCACTCATATGAAAAAGTGTTCCAAATCACTACTGATCAGAGAAATGCAAATTAAGACAACTCTGAGATACCACTACACTCCTGTCAGATTGGCTAAGATGACAGGAAAAGATAATGATGAATGTTGGAGGGGATGTGGGAAAACTGAGACACTGATGCTTTGTTGGTAGAGTTGTGAAAGAATCCAGCCATTCTGGAGAGCAATTTGGAACCATGCCCAAAAAGTTATCAAACTGTGCATACCCTTTGATCCAGCAGTGCTACTACTGGGCTTATATCCCAAAGAAATACTAAAGAGCGGAAAGGGACCTGTGTGTGCCAAAATGTTTGTGGCAGCTCTTTTTGTAGTGGCTAGAAACTGGAAAATGAATGGATGCCCATCAATTGGAGAATGGTTGGGTAAATTATGCTATAATGTTATGCTCTGTAAGAAATGACCAGCAGGATGAATATAGAGAGACTTGGAGAGACTTACATGAACTGATGTTGAGTGAAATGAGCAGAACCAGGAGATCATTATACACTACAACAACGATACTGTATGAAGATTATATTCTGATTGAAGTGGATATCTTCAACATAGAAAAGATCTAATTCAGTTCCAGTTGATCAATGACGGACAGAAACAGCTACACCCAGAGAAAGAACACTGGGAATTGAGTGTAAACTGTTTGCACTATTGTCTTTCTACCCAGGTTACTTATACCTTCGGAATCCAATTCTTATCGTGCAACAAGAAATTTGGTTTTATACACATATATTGTATCTAGGATATACTGTAACATATTTAACATGTATGGGATTGCCTGTCATCTAGGGGAGGGAGTAGAGGGAGGGAGAGAAAAATTTGGAAAAAGTGAATACAAGGGATAATGTTGTAAAAAATTATCCATGCATATGTACTGTCAAAAAATTATAATTATAAAATTAAAAAAAAAAAAGAATTTTAGAAATTCTTGTCTTATTTACAAATCTCTCTGGAACCTCTTGGATAACATCTCTATATAAATTTTTTTTATGACCCTGGTTATATATAAAATGAATTTCCTTGCACTCGGTATCCTTGCCTTGTGCCCGCCAACTGGCATCCCCTTGCCAGGGAGTTTGACCTTTCTAGAAGCCAAATGCCTGCCTATCCCTTTAATATCAATAAAGACTTTGTTTTAACACAGCATTGAGTAGCGAATTCATTCGCTATCTGAAACTGGCCTTGGTACTTTGGGGAAGGAGAGAGAGGTAATCAGACAACCAGAAAAAGAGCTGATCCATCTCGGCTTAGAGCTTCAGTTTCTCCTCATCACTATTATTTTCTGACATAGGAGTCTGAGCTGCTCCATTTCTGACATGGGGAGGTGCTTCCCAACTCATGCAACCTGTTGGCCCCCCTTCTCTCCAAGGCTCTTCATATTCATTCCTTAACTTAATGTAAACACTTGATTTGTGGGTCTAAATGAGGCGAGTGAACTCTGAAATTGTGATCCCCTTTAATCTGTAAAAACGGTGTCTCCTTTGATCGGTGAAAGAAGGGAAATTCGAGGTTTCAGACCCCAGAGAATCTGGGAGAAGACATATTTTCCAGACAAACCTTTTTCCAAATTAAACAGCATCATTGAATTGGAAATCTCAGGCAAATTATGACCCCCTCCCATTGATCTTTTTTGTTAGCTGGATCTCTATTCAGGAAACTCTAAATTCTGAAAAAAGTCTTCTAAGTGATTTTCATTCAATTGGGATTTTTTGGTCTGATAATGAGCTCAAACTGCTCTCCAAGATCTGCTCACTGAATAGGTTTTTGTTAACTCATTCTTTGCAAATTTCTTCCTTAAGAGATTTGCCCACTAAGACAGAGCTTCTTAGTGAAAAATAAAACTTCCTTTTTGCCACAGACTCTGGGGTTCATGAATTCTTTGCCATTTGGACCTGCATCTTCGAGCAGAGGGGATTTTTTTCCCCTTCTCAAACATATCACCAGCAGTACAGGCCTCAGAGCACCGGCCTCAGCCTCTCTAGTAGTTAGAATGACAGATTCCCTTGCCCAACCTTCTCCCCTATGTTTGTTGCAGATAAACCACAGAGAAAATTAGGGGATGAGTTGTAAAGCTCTTTCCTGAGAGGAAGTAGTTTTGTGGAAGCTCTTTTGGCTAGGCAACATTCTATGTAGATTACTTGGGACTCTTCCTTTGCCTCTGAACAATGGGGCCCTGCAGTTCATCTTCTAACAATCTACTGTTGTAAATTCTATGATCAGGCTCAGATCCTCAGAAGCAATATCCTGGTATACAGGAAGTACTCAATAATTTTTTTTTTTATTCATTTACAAGCTACAATCTGCTGTTACTATCACTTTCTTTCAGTATTATTATTCTGGTCCTATTCTATTTTAGTTTCAATTATCTATTATCTGTTCTTTCAAACACTGTGAATTTTTTGTTTTGTTTTCCACCCTTAATATCCTCTCCAATATCTGGGGATTCTTCCTTCTATCCTTATTCCATTTCTTCCCATAAATTGGAACTTGGCTATCTCCTGAGGGCTACATTTTGGGTCCTCTACAATGAGTCTAGTGTACATACTTAATTTTATCTCATACTATTATTCATCTAATATGTCCTAGCCATTCAGGACTATTATTCATCCTCCATTTTTTACCCTTTTCTCTCATGTCTCCATGCTTTTAATTTTGCCCCCCCTGAATTCCTAAAATGCACCTCCTCTCCTCTTGCATTTCTGTCTGTTGAGCTGTTTCTTTTGCTTTAGAACTTAATTCAGATGCCCCCTCCTTCATGAAGCTTTCTCTGATGATCTGGATCATGATGATTTCTCCCTCCTCTACACTGTTTTGGCTCTTATTATCTATATAAAAATCAAACTCCTTGAAGTATTATGTTTAAAATATATTTATTTTCTTTCGCGTCAAGTAGATTTTAAGGTTTCTGAGCATGTGGATTTTTATGTTTTTCTGCATCATCCAAGGTGCCTCTCTCTCTCTCACATAGCAGATAATCATTAAAATTTGAAGTCAATCTCCTGGTTTGAGGCATTTTCCCTTGTTTGTTATGAGGAGTGGTCATAAGATTAATAGATTCATTTTTTAGGGTTACTTTTCTACCATTTGGAGGAAAGCAAATCAAATTTCAATGCTGAATGCTCAGCTATAACTTACTGGTTTTTAAAAAAGTTATATTTACTAAAATGCACTAGAATTTTAAAGAAGAGAGCACAAATGCTGCCTTTGCTCAATGTAAATTGTTTACCAGGTGATGATTTTTATTTTTTGGGGGGGAGAAGGGAAGAAATAGTTACTTGATAGGCTTTCTACTAAGCAGAAGAAATATAATTTGCATCTATGATAATAATGACTCTCATAGATAGTGCACTAGATCTGAATTTAAATTCTGCTCTAGACATTTACTAGCTGGGTGACACTTTGTAAATCACCTAATTCTGAATCCTATTTTCCTCATCAATAAAATGAGGCACTGGCTTTGATAAAATATAAGTTCCCTTCTAGCTATAGATCTAAGATTCTGTAACAACCCTATAGGGTAGATTGTATAAATATTATTTTCATTTTACAGAGGAGACAACAGAGGAATGGACAGATTGATTTCCTTAAAGTTATCTAGCTAGTATGAAAGTGTCAATACTAGGAGAGAGAGTGCCCACAGGATCCTTAATCATATTTTTCCTTAATATAATTCCCCAATTTTTAAACAAAGTTCAAACCAGCCCCTAGTTAAGATAATTGCCTCATGCAGCAGCACACCCTGCTTTATTTATTCCTTCACAAAATGCTTATTTGCAATTGTGTAGGCATATAGACATAAGGGATGAATCCTCAGAGCATGATTAGAGGATACATACACTCTATAGTCTATACACTGATGCCTCTGTATGGATGCAGTCTTCATGGCACAATGGAAGCAAAAATTTAAATCCCATTTTCTCCTAAGATGCAGAAGACTTTTCTCATGGTTGAATTCCACTGAATATTTTTTCTTTCTTTTCAGGATGCTGCCAATTCCATACTGAATTGTGTGATGAAAAGGCTATTCTGTTAGTTAAGTATGAAATTGTAAACCTGTGTTTAGAAGGATGTGAGCCTCCAGTGATTGTTGCCTTCAGAGGAGAGAGCTATGAAATTTCTGCAGAATGTAAATGACCATGGCTACAGGCTACATATTTTGGATTTCTATTATACATTGCATAAGTTTACTTCTGAAGATTAAAGGTCTGAGTTTTGTGAAGCAGCAAGTATGTTCCCCCTTCAACCTTTATAATGTAATAAAGCTTTTACTTGCCGGATGCCATTTCTTCTTTTTCTAATTATTTGTCATAGATATAGAGATGTGATTTGCCAAGTCTGTGCTTTCTCAGAAGAGGAAAAGACCATGATATCATAGATCTTAGATCTATAAAAAAATCACCATTCTAAAGCTAGAAGAGACTTTAAGGTTATCCAATCTAACCCCTTTATTTTTAAAGAAGAAGACCCTGAAGCTATTTAGGTTATAAGGTCACTTAGGCTATAAGTAATAGAGGTAGGATTTTCATTTGAGTCATCTGAATCCAAACTGGCTTCCCTTTCTACTGTGTGACAATGCCTTCTTTCTCTACCATGTTTTGTGTCAAGCTCTTACCTGGCTCAATGTTGAGGGAGTAAGTGTCTACATGCAGATTGAGTTGCTGGGCTGCAGTGGAACAGAACTCTTCAAGTACACAGTGTACTGCTTCAGTGATGTTGTAAGGGACTGACTTTGCAAACTTTATCTTACTATTCACGATCACACTCCCATTTCTGAAGTTGAGGATCTCAAGATGCTTAAATCCTGTAAGATTGGAGCTCAGATAGGGAAGCAGCTGCAAAGGAAAAAGTGAGTTTGCTTTTAACTATCTCCTAAGTGCTCAGATGCTGTTAATTCCATTTACACTCACTTTTTATTACCTGTGACATAAATTCTAGGGATATTTTTTTGGGGGGGTTATTACTACAGTTGAGCACTATTAGTATTTCATTTGCCATGATTATGTCCAATATTTACTTCTTTTTGTTGGATGAATGCTAGTTTTCCTTAAAATGAATTGCACAGAGTAAAGTTTCATTTTTTTTAAAAAGAAAATATTTAGCAACAAAATTAGAAAGTCAATTTCAATTCAGAATAATGTAACTGAGCAGGTAATTATATGTACCACATGAGGCAGAAGACCAAATTACTTAAAACCCAAGTGAATGGGAGATAGAAGTAAACTTTTAGAAAGCAGACACAATTTCATTATTGTTTTTGTGTTCCTAGAATCTAACAGTGATTTGAACATTTTTCTTCAGACTGTGTATTTGATTTCATTGTTTTAGGCAATCTTCAATGCAGAAAATTCCCTTTACCAGTGCCTTTTACTTGGCCTGAAATTTAGAATCTCAGAGGGCTACCTGAGAGTTAAGGGACATGCTTATTCTCACAAAATTCTTGTATTTTAGAGGTGGTCTTGGACCCAAGTCTTTATGAGTAATAAAATTGAGTTTGATTTCTGAGAAAATTTTAGAACTGATCATTAAAAATGAATCACTTAAATAGGGAAGCAGATATTATAAAGGGCTAACATGGCTTTATCAAGAGTAGGTCATGCCAGCCATACCCCATTTTTTTTTGTTTCCAGGATTTCAGGAATGATATAGAGTTTACCTAGATTTTTGGCAAAACTTTTGACAAATATTTTGTATTATACAGGTGATAATACAATCAGATATATTCAGAACTTGTTGTATGATGTCTCAAAGTGTAATTGGTTCAGTGTCACCATGGCAAGAGGTCTCCAGGAAAATACTTCAGGAATCTGTGATTGGCTTTGTGTTATTTAATATTTTTATCAATGACTATTACAAAGGCAATAATATAATATAATAATATGCTTGACACTTTGCAGAACATAAAACTAGGAAGAATGGCTTCCTAGTGTTATCCTATTGGATAACAAAATTGTAGCTAAGATATTGGATAATAGAGTTGGGATCAATTTAAATTTTTAAATGTACTTATTTTATTTTTAATTTATGGAAAAAAACAAGCATTTTTATAGCACAGTATAATAAAAAAGGCACAATGAAACTGAAAGTCTGTTATGTATAAGTAACTTGCTATTCCTTTTAAATTTATAATAAAGTTATCATGTAAATCTTTCCTCCTCTTTTCTCTCTCCCCATTCAAGATGTCTACCATTAGACACAATAGGTAAAATTACATGTAAAATTATTCTATACATACTTCCACTTATCATTTCTTTCTCTGGATGCAGATAGCATTTTTCTTCACATGTCTTTTATAGTTAATTTGGGTATTTATAATAGTCAAAATTACTTATTCATTCAAAGTTGCTCTTATAGATTTTGTCAGGCTGAAGCATTGGGCTGAATCTAATAAGAAGTACTTCAATAGAGATAAATGTAAAATATTGCACTTGGGTAAAAAAATTCAGCTCTGCAAGGACAAGATTGGTGAGGTATGGATAGTTAGCAGTTGTTTTGAAAAATGCCTAAGGGTTTTAGCAGACTGCATGATCTGGATGAGATTGCAGCTTAACGAGATGGTCAAAAAAGCTAAATTTGATGTTGGGTTGTATAAAGACACATAGCTTCTGGGAAAGGGGGGTTGATAATGCCATTATATTCTGCCTGCCATTATCAAACTTCATTTAAACAATCTTTTTAGTTCTGAATGTATTAAGATGGATGCTTATAAGCTGCAGACTATCCATGGGAGGGTAACTAGGATGGTGAAGGGCCTTGAGTTCATTTGTATAAGGATCAATTGAAAGAATTGGGTTTATTTACTCCAGTGAATAGAAGAATCAAGAAAACATGATATCTTTGATTAAAAATTTGAAGAATCATCATTTCAACTTGTTCTATTTTTCTCCAGAAGATAGCAAGAGCTATCTCAAGAGAAATGGGTGGAAGTTTAAAAGTAGTCAAATTAGGTTCAATGTAAGGAAAGACTTCTTAACAATGAAAGCTATCAAAAAATTCAGTAGACTGCTATAAGAGTGGGTTGCTTCCACTTGTCAGGAATATTATAGTTGGGACCCCATTGTTCATGAATAAGATTAAAATGAGGTAGATAGATGGCTTAGTGGCTAGAACACTGCATCTGGAGTCAGAAAGACTTAAGTCCAAATTCAGCCTCAGACACTTAATATCTATGTGACCCTGGACAAGTCACTTGACCCTATCTGTCTTAATCTATTGGAGGCAGCATCTTTCTTTATATCTCTATATTTAATTTGGATGTTTATAATAGTCAAAATGACTTATTTGCTCAAAGTTATTCTTAAAATATTGCTATTACTATAGAGAATATTTTCTTGGTTCTACTCATTTTGTTCTTCATTATTTCACACAAGTTTCTCCATGTTTTTCTAAGATGACTGAATTCATAATTTCTTATAGCACAAAAGCATTCCATCACAATCATGTAATACAATTTGTTCAGCCATTACCCAATTGGTGGGCATCCCTGAAATTTCCACTTCTTTGCCACCACAAAGAGAGTTGTTATAAATAATTTAAAATATATAGATTGTTTTCCTTTTTCCCTAGTCATTTTTGGAAATAGATACAATTGTGGTATTGCTGGGTCAAATGATATGAGTGGTTTAATCTTTGAGCATAGCTCTAAATTGCTCTCTAAAATGGTTGGATTAATTGACAATTCCACCAACAGTGAACTAGTGTCCCACTTTTTCCATATCTCCCACAATGCTTTTTGCTTTCCCCTTCATCATTTTAGCCAGTTTGGTAAGTGTGAAATGATATTTTGGGATTGTAAAATTAACAAAATTTTAACATTTTACATTTGAAGTCTGTTGGGTACTATTAAAGACTCTAGTGTTTGTGTGAGGCATTTTATTTTTGTATTTACTCAAAAGTATGGTAGAATGAGTGACAACAGGTAGAATGCAAAAAATTGGACAGAAAAATACTGAGTTCAAATCCAAACTCTTCTATTGCCCAGCTCTGTGTAACCACTAAAATTTTCTGGGCTTCATTAGCAAAATGGGAACGATATTTGTATGTGCTTCCCTTTAAGGGTTGTTATGAAGAAAGCATTTTATGAATTATAAATATATTTTATTAAATTGGGATAGAGATTTCCTTGATGAGAAAAATCTCTTCTACCAAAGCAGGTTAGCATCTGCTCTGTGACTTATATGTTCCTAGAGAATTGCCTAGATCACTGAAAAGATAATTGACTTCTTTGGGGTCATATGGCCAGTATGTGTTAGAGGCAGGACTTGAATTTCGTTTTTTTTCCTGACAGGTTAGCTTTTTATTTACCAGATTGTGTTGCTTCTGTTGTATTTTATTCTATAACATCCAATTTTATAATTGTATTCTATTTTATAAATTGAGCAGTTAGGACCTGAAGGCCTCTAAAATTTCTTTTAACTCTAAATCTATGATGCTATTTAAATTGGAAAGATCACTGGCCTAGTAATCACCAGCTGCATAACTTTGTACAGAGACTTGGATCTCATTTTCCTCACCTGTAGAACAAGACCAACTATTTGGACTTCTATAGATGTATAGAACACTTTCCTCAATATATTTCTGAAGTGGGTACACAAGTATTATGATACTCATTTGATGAAGCTTACATTGAAACTCATAGAAGGAAGAAAGAAAGGAAAGGAGCATATAATACATGCCTACTATGTGTCAGATACTATGTTAAGCACTTTACAAATATTGTCTCTTTTGGTTTTTATAACAACATTGAAAGGTAGGTAAGTACTATTATTACCTCCCCATTTTAGAGTTAAAGAAACTGTGGCTAACTAATTCATCTCAAATTAAGACATCATTGTCATATTGTGACTGGTCTTCTTCATGAATGACAAACAGCAACAAGAACAAGAACAACCACCATACCACCACAGCAACAGTTTAGGTGACTTGCTCAGAGTTACAGATCTAGAAAGTGTCTTCAGGGGGATTCAAACTTGGGTCTTCTGTCTCTAGGCCCAGTGATATGGGCCCTGTACCACCTAGCTGCCTCTAACTTAAGTAACATCCTCAAAGTCACTTAATTGTTAAATATTTGGACTGGGATTGGAATACAGATATCCTTCCTTACTTTGTCTATGTCCAAGATGCTATTCTCTCATGCTGTATCTCTCAAAAATATTTCTTAAAAGCATTTTAAAAACTCAAGTCATTTCATAAAATATAAGTATCCATAGAGAACCTGCTATCATTCAGGTTTTTTATGGTGAGTCAAACTGCTGTTTGAATTGTACAACAAAATTGGTTTTATTATTTTCAAAAATACTGGAGATTTGGTATTTTGTATGTAACCCATTACTGTTTTTTTCTAGTAGAAAATTTCTGCTCCGTTGAGAGCAGAAATTGTTTAATTTTATATTTTCAAAGGGTTACAGTGCTTTGCACATTGTTTTGGACAGAAGGGATAGACATGGTTTTGACCCAAGATTTCATCAGAGTAGGAAACTCACTCTACTGATGTAAATATAAAACTATCCTTTAATTTATAATCCTTAAGACTTGTCTGAGGTACTGAAAAGTTAAATGACTTGCTCAGGATCATACAGTATGTATCTGAGGTGAGATTTAAACTCAGATAATTTCAGCTTTGATGCCTCAATATAAATTAAGCTATATAGCTTGATGTAAACAAAGTGGAGTTGGTCTCAGAAATCCAGATTCACATCTTACTTCTGATTCATATTAGCTTTGTGATTCTGGGAAAGTCACTTATTGTCTTAGTACTTTAGGGAAGTATCTACAACTATACATTTCAGAGAAAGCAAAAACTTGCTTTGGTAAAGTTTCCTCCTCTGGGTATTTCCCATCCTAGTGAAATCATTGCTTTTACTCCCTATCTTTATCCTCAAACAGAGTAAGTGTGAGCTTGACAAATCAGGTGAATTTTTAAGATGCTCAATATCTCAATATCTGTTACTATCTTTCCCCAGGTCTGTATGATAGGTTAAGAAGAGTGATTGTTTGAGCTCTTTTTATTTGACAGAATTTTGGAAGAACCATCAGAATGCATTTAGTGTGTCCAATCAAGCTTTGAACACTTTCTGTCAGATTTTCTTGAAGCTAGCTTGTGGCATTATAAATTATGAGGAGCTCATTTATAAGCATTGTTTCTAGCTCCCACACTTGGTTTGCTAGGAGAGCTTTGATTATTTTATTGAAGTCAAGCTAGGTATAAATGTTACTAAATAGTCTTAAGTATGAATCTCTTCTCATTAGATAGTAAAGCAGAGCCTGCCCTCATTGTTACAGGAAAGGTCACTGGTCTGATCTGATCAGAATGCCTTCTATTTGAATGCTTCCGGCAGCAATTGTCAGAGGAGCATGTCTCCTCTAACCTGGAATGCTATCTGAGACAGTAATTATATTATAAAGCAAAAAACAACAGAGGAAAAGAAACTCAAAGCATTTTTAAGGAGTTCACTCACCAACTGTATGAATTGTTGCTCCAGGTCTTGATATTCCTGAGAACTCTTATTGAAGAGGTCATTTGAAAAGGGCACATTTGTGACTCTCAGACTAAAGAACACCACCAATTCTTTTCCTTTGGTGACTGTAGTCATAGAGCTAGTGGTAATGTATTTCAAGGTGCTGGTTAAGGTGGTGTCTACTGAGCTGGCTTCTGGAGTGAAAGAATAGCCAACATCTACCATCACTTCGTCTATTCTGTCAAGCCCTTGGACCTTGTCCTGGGTAGATGAAATGTGTGGGCTACTTCCTGAAGTCACTGAGGAGATTGTGGTTTGAGAAATAGATTGACTATAGACAGGGCTAGCTACCACTGGAAGTAAAGTTGTTTGATCAGTTGTTGTTTGATCCCAGTGTTGATCAATGGGAAATATGCCTGCTTGTTCAGTTTGAGAGAAGTCACTCCATCCAGTGAAAAATGACAAAGATTCCATTTGGGTGGGAGATGCTGAACCAAAAGGAGACCAAAAGGAGTCTATGGTTTCTGCAGAAGCATCACCTGATGATTCCATTACATCTGGAAGTTCCCCTAAGAATATCAAAAGAATAAAGAACATTTCAATTCAGTTTCATGTTAAAAATACAAACATTTTTCATTTGAATTTTAAAAAGTAAATTCTTTGTATTTAAAAACCAGAGCAAACATATATATATGTATATATACATATATATATATAATATACATACATATATTATATGCAATTATATGCACACACACATATATATTTATCTATGTCCTAGTTTCTGTATGTGTTCATCAAGGCTCTATCTATTTTCTTGCTGGTTTCATCATGTCCCTAAGTTCCATTATCACTTTTACACAGATGACTCCTAGACTCATATATCCAGCCCTGGACTCTTCTTTGCTTCAGTACTACCCTGTATAGTGACCAATGCTTAGTAGGTACTTAATAAATCCTTATTGATTGCTTGTTTTTTTAAATCAATTTAATAAATACAATTCAATTGGAATAGTATTACTACAGATGGGGATTCTAGGATGTGTATGTGTGGGTGTATGCATATTTGAATAAAAATTACTCTTTTATTTTAGTTTGAATCTGATTTTTTTTAAAGTAGAGAATTCCTGACATGAAAACTGCCCAGCTCTACAACTCAGCAATCATTCCATTCTAACCAAAAAAAAATTAACCTATGATTTTATTCATGTAGGGATTCCTATCAATTCAAAATGATACTTACTCTGAAACTTATCTCTAATGTGTTTAGTAGATCTGAGAAGTTAAATGTTTTCAACAAGATCATAGCTAGTATGTATCATAGACAGGGTAATTTGAACCCAGGTCAGGTCTTCTTGACTCCAAGGCTGATCTACCCATTTTTCACTTCACTCTTACTATGTTTCCTAAATAACTTTTGTGTAGGAGCCATCTGGATTTTTGACATTTAATGTCCCTGTCACTTGATATTGACTCAGCAGTTCTGGGTTGCCTTCTTTGATCAGTTTCCACTGGATCATTGAAAAACATTATCCTAATATTGCAATGTAGAGCCAATACTACTTATCTTTGAGCCTGAAATGTTAAATAAAGCTCTCATAGAAATATGTGGTTGGATATGAAAAAATTGTTCAGCACTCATAAATCAAGTATACCACATATAGGTAAAAGATTAGGTGTATCCACATAGGAGGAATTCTGTAATTGCTACAGGAGCAACTTGGCAAATATCTGGGGAAATGATGTTGAAGTCCAAATACGAAGCATTTGATGAATGGACTATCTGAAATCAGTGATGCAATCTCTGGCTTCTTCTGTCAGCTTACTACAGTAAGATCAGTAAATCTGAGATTTTGAGTGATAAATAGATTTGAAGGGTAAAATTATATTAGTGGTTATTATTTTTGTCAAATCACTGCCAGTTTCTTTGCTGTGACACCCTGCTCACTTGACCTCTGTAGTTTGTGGAACTGAAGAATATTTTTATCTAAGGAATTTACTCAGCAGTCTGTGAAATGCTGAGCTCTATGAGCTAAATTGTCCTTGGGGATCCACTGATAATATAAATTAACTTAAGTATCTATGGAAAAGCATTAGGAATAAATGGAATGTTTTGTGACATCAGCATTTTGCTTTGACTTCTTTGAGACTTAGAAAACTGTTTAGATCCCTCTTATCAGAATATGACTTTTGGTCGTTTCTATTCATGCTTTGCATTGGAGAAGTCTATGGCACTTAGAATTTTTGCTGTACACTTTATCACCCTGCCCTTGCATGGGCATGGCTCTAATTTGCAAGGCTTTGAATTATTTTGGAATATGTTATGTAATGCATAGGCTCTGACTCATCTTAAGTAAATACATCAATTCTATTCATAAATAATTTTCATCACTTAACTTTGTAATCTGAGTCTTTAAATGGTAACATCTAAACAGGTCCAAAGATAAGCTGTTTTCTCTGTCTTATTGACAAATCATTCAGTTTAAGCATATGCAAGCCTAGGATCATTATATTCTATTTTGGCTTCAGAACAAAATGATGAGTATAGAACATGGCTACTTCTCTTTAGGTAAAAAGAACAGACAAATCTTGCCTCAGTTACTTTTGTTTGCAACCATGGTCTTCTCCCCCATGTTTAAAAAACCTCCAAATTAACAACCACCACCACTATCTACTTGAAACAAATCTCTTGATATAACCAATTATTTCTTAGCTGCCAAAATGAATGGCCTTTTTGGGTTCTTATTCTTTATGATCTATTTTTAATCTCTTTGTAGCTTTTGATTCAGCTGATCACTGTCTCTTCCTGCATAATCTCTCTTCACTGGTTTTTTATGACATTACTTTCTGTTTTGCTCCTACATGTATGACTATTGCTTCTCATATCTGTATATCCTGAAGCTAGACAATTGAAGCTAGAAGAATTGATTAAGAAGGCTCATATGACTTTGCTGTAGTATTATATATATGATGCCCCCAAATGGGCATATTTCTCAAATCTCTGCGATGGGCTTTTTCTCCCTCTTTTGGTGAACTCATAACCTCTCACGGATTCAATTATCTTATCTACATTTTTCATTCTCAGATCTATTGATATCAACTCTGATTTTTCCTGAGATTTAGTCTCATGTAGCCATCTTCCTATTAGACATTATGACTAGATGTTCTGTTGGATCCCAAACAGCATATATAAAACAAGTCTAAAATGTATTATCTTTCCTTTCAAATTCTACTACCATAACCTCCATATTTTTGTCAAGGACTTTATCATCCTTCCAGTCATAGTGGTTTACAACTTCAAAATAATCCCTAACTCTTTTTTTTAATTTTTAATTTTTATTTTACGTTTGGAGGGGAAGCAATGGGGTTAAGTGACTTGCTCAGGATCACACAGCTAGCTAGCTAGTCTGAGGCCAGACTTGAACTCAGATCCTCCTGACTTCAGGGCTAGTGCTCTATCTATCCACTGTGCCAGCTAGCTGCCCCAATTCCTAACTCTTTGGTCCTTTACTGCACATAGTCATTAATGGACAACTCTTCACAATGTATCTTGCAGCCATATACTTTCTGTTCTCTCACCTACCATCCTAGTTTTGACCCTCTAGTGTGATAGCCTACTAATTGGTCTTCCTGACTCAAATCTATCTATCCCTTCTCCAGGCCATCTCCTACATTTGCCTAAGTGTTATTACTAAAGAACAGTTCTGAATATATAATTTCTTGCTCAATAACCTCCAGTGACTTCCCTCTTACTTCTTGGATCAAATAGAGCTTCCTTTATGTGACATTTAAATCACTCATGATCTGTCTCTAACAGCTTTATAAATTTATTATATCTAATTCCTCTTCATTCTCTTTCTCATCTAGCCATGCTAATATTCTTGCTCTCTCACACATGACATTCCAACTCCTATCTCAGTGCCTTTACAAAGACTATCTTTTATGCCTGTAATTTCTTTTTCATTTCTTAGAATCTTTACTGTTATTTAATGATTAACTCAAATACAATTTCCTTCATGAAACCTTTTCTGATCTTCTAGGGCTAGTGCCTATTCTATCCTTTCCCCCATTTTTGGTATTGTTTCAACATATTTTGTATTTATTTTGTCTCTACTTATATATGCAGATGTTTTCTTTCCCTATAGAATGTAATGTCTATAAGGGATGAATTTGATCTTTTTCTTTGTTTCCCTGACATGAATGGTAGATGGATGGTGGTTTATAAAAGTTTATAAATTGATTAATAGAAAAAATAGCTAAAAACAGAGAATTTTGTTTTATTTGATTCTTATGTCATAATGTAATATAACCATAGAAGACACCATGAAAATATCAATGTATTTGTGCGACATTAATAAAATCAAAGTGAACCAAAGCAGGGCCATTTATTTTCTTATGTAGGTTTTGATTCCTGTTAGCATAATTTTTTATTTCATTTTTATGGCTATTACTTGAAGAAAATTGTGCATGGTGGAATATTTTCAACAAAAAGTTTATGCTAATAATTTTGTTTTTAATTTCAACTATCAAAGCATGGAGGAACAGAAGCAATATCACAGTGGGATTATCAGCTTTGGCACTATTAGCCTCAGAATAGATGCAGTATCAGCTCTGGTAATGCTTAGCATGGCAGGCCTCCAGGCCAGCTGGAGGATTTGGATGATGAATTTCTGAAGCAGATCACAAGGCTGGCATGACATCAGGATATAGTTATGATGGGGGACTTCAACTATTTGGACATCTGCTTCTCTCTCTATGTTAAAAGCAGAGATGATAAATCCTAACTTATCTTGCAGACAAGTTCCTCCCCCTCATCTTTCAGCAGGTAGAAGTTGTTTAAAGTATAATTCTTACAGAATAAGGGACCTGATTGAGCTGGAAATGACAGGAAACTTGG
Source organism: Sminthopsis crassicaudata (assembly GCF_048593235.1). Classification (NCBI taxonomy): domain Eukaryota; kingdom Metazoa; phylum Chordata; class Mammalia; order Dasyuromorphia; family Dasyuridae; genus Sminthopsis; species Sminthopsis crassicaudata. The sequence goes on along the minus strand of NC_133620.1, from coordinate 237,638,648 downwards.
CAATGATCAGAGCATTTTAGAATTTATGATATGTAACAACTGAGTATTGGCTGACATGTATGCTAGCTTCTAAGAGAATATAATTCCATAAGTTCAGAGATATAATAGGTAAAATATACTGAGTCTAGAAAAGGGGACTTGAGCAAGAGAGATCACAATATTTTAAGAATGAAATTCCTTTGTTTTATTTATAATTGATTTTAATAAAGAAGAAGAGGGTAAGATTATCATAGAGACAGATGTTGTTCAGTTGTGTTTGATTATTTGTGACTTCATTAGGAGTTTTCTTGGAAAAGGCATTGGAGTGGTTTTTAATTTTTTTTCTCCAGCTCATTTTATAGATGAGGAACTGAGGCAGACAAGATTAAATGACTTGCCCAGAGAAACATAACTATTAAGTACATGTGAAGCCAGATTTGAAGTCAGGGATTTCTGACTTCAGGCCCATATTCTATACACTTCTATCCCCTGTGCCACCTAGTTGCTCATGAAGTTGAAGGAGCAAGGAAACTTCCTGACATGTTAACTTATAAAAAAGATATATACCAGGACTGAAAAATAAGGATGAATATGAAAGTGGTAAAATCCTGTGAAAAAAAAAACATAGAAAGCCCAAATCCCACTAAGAGCAGATTTTTAAAAAATGCAATGAGGACAACAAAAAAAGGCTTTTAAAAGGCTCTATTGGAATTAAGAAGAAAACCACTGCAAGGATAACTAGGATTTATTCTTGAGGGGGAAGAGTGAAAGATGAAGCAAAAGTAGAATTCAATTTTTTTTTTTGCTAATGCTTTCTTTAATAAGGTGAATGATCTTCAACTTGGGAAAAATGGAACAGAAATGGTTAACAGGGAATTAAAATCTAAGATAAATGAGTTCAAGCCACTTGACTTGGATGAATTCTATTCTTATGCAATGAAAAGACTTGCTGATACAATTGTTGAATCACTGTCCAGTGGTCTTTGAGAGGTAATGGGGAATAATAATAGTAGAGATGCTATGAGATAAGTGCCAAACATCCCAATTCTCAAAAACATGCTGAATTGTTTAGTGAATAAAGTATTGAATATGCCACCAGCAAGACCTGGGTCCAACGCTAACTTATTTGTGTGATCCTGGGGAAATTATTGAACATTTCTGAATCTATATCCTAAACTGAAAAGTGAGAATGGTCACACCTGCATTAGTTTTATCACAAGGTTCTTATAAAGTTTAAGTATGATAATATAATAAAGATCTTTGCAAATTAAAAACAAACAACAATGATGATGATTATGTTATCTACACCAAGTGATAGGCTGGTGGATTTGATGCCGTTTGATGGTGAAATTCTAAGAACATTGAAGAAATAATTTGTAAATACTTGGAAAGGAAGTAGATGATTAGAGCATGGCACCTCTCAGTACATGTTTATAAAAAATAAATTATGTCAGTCTAGTTTAATTTCCATTTTATTTTTGACAATTACAAAACTAGCCTCAGGTAGTCTCTGGGTTGTACAAAAGAATTTGAAAGTCTTTTTATGATATTCAAGGGTAAAAATGAAGGCTGGAATTCATGGATTTGTAACCTTTTGTGTGTGTATTGAGAACCTCTGTTTAGTCTTCTCCAGCCCCACCTTGAGGTAGTTAGGTAATGTAGTAGATAGAGTCCTGGACCTGAAGTCAGTGAAACCTGAGTTAAAATCCAGCCTCATACACTTATTAGATGTGTAACTCTGGACAACCCATTTAACTTTTATCTGCCTGAGATTTCTCAATTATAAATGAAGGTAGTAATACCTACCTTTTAGAGTTATTGTGAGGATTAAATTACACTTACAAAATGTTTAGCGTTGTGCCTTGAATCTTGTAGGTGCTTAATAAATGCTTCCCCTTTGGCAGTCTGGTGAAGCTTATGGATCCTTTTTCAGAATAATGTTTTAAAATGCATAGAAAATTAAGGAAATCAATCATATTGAATAGAGATATATTTTCTTCCTTTGGATCCAAGTACATGGACACTCTAAAATTATCCATAGACTCCTTGGGATGGAGAAGTGACCTTCAAAAGGATAGAAGATATTGAATATTCTGAAACTTTTGAGTTAATACTGGAATAGGTCAGTATTTCTTCAACTTTTTTCACTTGCAACTCCTTTTTCATGCAAAAAATTTTTGCACAACCCAGGGTATATAAGTATATAAGACATGTACAAAAATCAAAGTTACTGATAATGGAATATAATTTCATGATCCTCACATTCAGTTATGCAATCCCATAGTTAAAGAAGCTTTGAAATAGATGATAAGTCCCTTAGGAATCTCAGATTTTATGGTCAATCCTGATAGTATAATAGGCTCAGAGTTGCCTCCTTGTTGCTATCTACACTATCATCTTTAGGAAGGGATGATCATAAACCATATGGACTGGAGATCTCTATATTTAATAAAAATAATAAAATATTAAAATATTTTTCAGCGAAGTTCCATATATTCTTTAAGTATTCAATTAATTTTAATGTTTTATCAGTTAAATCTATTCTTTATTCATAATAACATGGAAGCTAATTTCCTTTTACATTGTACACAATGTAGAAAAAGAATAGTGATCCACTATTTTTACTGTTAAATAATACTTATTTATTCCTTAAGCTTTCTTTAATATAACTATTTTTCAGTTTCTTAATAATTTTCAATTCTTTTCTATTAATTGTTTTCTTTTGGAGACTAGAAGACAACATCTCTAAGATTTGATGGTGGCAGGTGAATTCCCCAAACTTCTCTACAACTGGAAATAGTGGTACCTTGGGTGAGATCATTTCTTCTCAAGGAATTACACCGTCAGCTTTTGGACATTGTTCATAACATTATGATAACTTCATAAGCAAAAGGGACAGAAAATTGAACAGATAAACCTTGAAGGAAACTTATTTTGATAACTTAACCTTTTGTTCAAATGTTGTATAGTCATAGCCTTATGATACCACAACAGAGAACCTCATGGGACTGATGGTTCACTAAGTAAAAAACATTTTAAAAGTCATTTCACAAATCATAATACATCTTACTGGATTGTGTTCACATAATTCTTTGTGTAAATTCCTAGATATTGTACCATATTTTCTAATTACTTAATTTTCCAAGTAATTAAACCAGATAAGTTAGAGCTATATAATCTAATGTTATTATGCCATTTTTTGGTCAATGTTAATTTTTTTTGGTCAGTGTTCATTCTTAAGAGTAAAAATACATATATTCAGAGCCAATAATTGGCTCTGAAAAGGAAATAAGGAAATTTGTCTCTCTCTTTTTGTAGAGTTGGGGAACTATAGGCATGGAACATTGCAGATACTGTCAAGTTCTTTTGATTCATCTATTAATTTTGCTGAACTTTTTCAGAACTAGGGGGTACAATGGATGCAATACTAGATGAGGAGTCAGGAAGATAAGCTAAAATCCAGCCCCAAATATTTACTATCTGTGTGACCTTCAGAAATTATTTAACCTCTGTCTGCCTTAATTTCTTCATCTGAAAATGAGGTAATAATAGCATCATAATAATAGCATCAACCTAGAAGGATTGTTGCAGTACTTTTCAAATATTAACGTATTATATAACTGCTAGCTCTTATTATTTTGCTTATTAATTTTTATTAGGATAGGGTGGAAAGATTCTTTTCTCCCATAAATGAAGTACTACAAAAAATTATATTGCTAAGCTGCTTTCTTGATATATATGATAGCTACCATTTAAATAGTAGTTTAAGATTTGTAAAGTGCTTTCCATATAGTCTTATATGATCCTAAGATCATATAAGTCAAATAATTAATAGGCAGATAGAGATTAAGTGAGTTGTCCAAGGTGACATAACTAGTATGTATTTGAGATGTCAATACAAATTCAGGTCTTTTTGACTCCTGGTCCAGCTGCTACCCAACAGTCAACCAAGCTTGGCCCATATTTAAGGAGTATTATTTGACATTCTTCATCCCTGACGCCAAAGTACCAGTCATATTTGTCAGCCCACTTTTAATACCCTATTCTAAGCAGGGAAAAAGTATTATTTTGTAAAATGCAAAACTCTGCAGGCTCACAATTCTATTATATTGGACTCTCTTTTTTCAGGAACAAAGTTATCTCAAGTTGCTTTCCCTTAAAAATCAGTTACCTAAATTGAAGTCATTATCATGTAACTAGAAAAAGCCCCATCTGGTTCCAGCTTAAGTTTGTGGGCACTGTTCTGGTAGAGACCATGATTAGGTTCTATGAGAAGATGAACCTTTAGATACAAATAAGTTCATTGTGAAATGGACACATGCAAGGGAGATCATTGCTTGTAATCTTAGTTGGTATTCACTTCTAGGATGGATTGAGATTTATTATAAGGTTATTGATAAAAATGGACTTCTGGCTATTTTTATTCTTGCTAGCTGTGCATCCAATATCACTTTCTCTTTATCAATGCATTAGTATTTATCTAGGATAACTGGAAATGAAATAAGATGTATGGATTAATAGGAATGGGATAAAGAGGAAGGGAAAAGATGGGGGAAGAGAATAAGGAAAGGATGCTGGTGGAATAGGTTAAATAACATCAAGACAAGGTAGCAGGTAGAAGTAAATCAAAGGAGTCAGTAAGGATAGAGAATAAGAGATACACACAAACATAATAATGATTAGAAGTAGAACTTATTAGAAAAACATCAGGATTAATAATAATTGATCTCAGACAAAGTTAAAGCTAACATGTTTATTCAAATAGGAAAAAATAGGGAAATAATACTATATGCCAGCTATATTAATCAATATTCTTTTAGATTATTTAAAATAACTAGATAATAAAATATTAGAATATTACTGTGATATAGAAAATGAGTTGGTAGATTTAGAAAAATTTGGAAAGAGTTGGACTTATTCACTTTCAGAGAAACAAAAGATGACCAAGCATAATATGGCCTTACATAGATGTACATATGTATATATGCATGTGTATAAACATACATATATATGCATGAATGTATATATATATATATAATCACATATATACAGATAGATAAATATAAATATATCTGAACTTAAGAAGGTGGGCCAGAGGAAAGGGGAAAAAAGAATAAAGTAAAAAATGCACAGGAGAGAACAAAAGAAAACCTACAAAGAAGCAAAGATGGACAGCTCTGAATGCAATGTGCAATATTTATTATATAGGTTTTCTTGAAGTGGAAATTTGTCTCATATTTTGAATTCTCTCTTATGTTATATTGTGCACATGGCATTTTTTCTTTTTATATTTTGAAATGGATATAAAAGTTTTAAAAATAAAAACAAATTAAATTAAGTAGACCAGAAGCTTCTCCAAAACATTAAAAATATTATAAGCCAGTATCTCAAAACTCTGATCTAAGGTCTTACTGTGTGGGGGTGTATCTAGTTTCTTATGATAAAAACTTCATTTGCTTTGAAAGTCATAGATGAGGTTTTATTTATTTATTTATTTTTTGCTTTGATAGACATTCAAAACAAATCTCTTAGAATCTACTTGCTAAAAATACCTATCATATCATTACATAAAAATGTTTTAAAATATTGTAACAGAAATGAAGTACTCTCATCATTAAAAAGAAGGGATCCTATGCCAGTTTTCTACTTATGGAATGACCTATCAGATTTTGTCTTATGTATTTCTTTATGCCTTGCCATTTGTTAAAAACATGTAACATGCACACACACATATACACACATACACATTCTGTATTTTCTTCTCAATATATGCCTATACATGTTTGAATATCTAGAATGAAAGCCAAATATTAGGAAAGAAAGACTTTATAGGAGTATATTCATACATACATACATACATATAATATTTATGTATATACATTTACCTATCATTTACCTGTCTATTTAACTATCAATCTAACTATCCACTTGTCCATTCATAGTACGTATGTCTGTCTATTTATATATCCATGTAATTCAATGGACTTGGAGTCAAAGGATCAATATTTAAATCCTGAATTGGTCTCTTACTTTCTGTGTGACGGGAGTAAATCATATTACCTCTCTGGGCCTCAATTTCCCTCTCTGCAAAACGAGGAAGATAAATTAGATGAACTCAGGTCTTTTTTTTTGCTGTTAATCTAGAACATATTCCAAAAGTCGTGGTGCAAGGTTAAAAACTCTGGGGAGCATGCACAGTTTGTGTGTGTGTGTGTGTGTATGTGTGTGTGTGTGTGTGTGTGTGTGTGTGTGTGTGTAGAGAGAGAGAGAGACAGAGTGAGAGAGACAGAGAAAGATAGAGACAGATGGAGACAGAGAAAGAGAGAAAGATTCAGAATAAGAGAGACAGAGATAGAGAAAGAAACAGAGATAAAGAGAGAGAAAGGTTGTGTGAAACATGGTTAAAGAATCAGCAAAAGAGATTGAGGAGTAATTGATAGGGAAAACCAAGGAGAGAGACTCCATGGAGAATTAATTGGCAGTACCAAATGCTGAAGAGAGGCCAAGAAGGATTCGAAATAACACAGGAACATTTAGAAGAGAGAGAAAAAGAAAGTGGTAGATGAAATTTGAGAAAAGGGAAGGTTAGTATTGACTGAGGCATCAAGGGAAAGGCATCCTGGAGTGATAAATAGTCTAGTTTTGTACAAGCAACCCCTTCTTTCAAATAATTTGTACTCAACTAATTGATTTGGAGGGCAATTCAAGTGTGATGCTTTCACCTCTTTCAGGGGATTTGGGATATATTCATAATTGGAATATTAATATGACTTAGTTTTTCACCATGGGTTTTGCATATAATACATGTTTAATGTTTGTTGAATGAATAAGTAGGTTAATGACACAAGATATCTAAAAGAGTAAAGCCCAGGCTGAGAAAGTATTTGGCTGAGATCTCTTCCAGCTCTTACAATCCTATTTTGAAGTCTTTTTTCTTCCAGATTATGCTTTGCAATTGGAGAGATAATCCATAGAGCTAGTTTCTTATTAAATATATCTTGGACAGACACTCTAGCTGAATGATGAACTGTGTCTAGAATTGAATAAGAGGAAAAGAATGGAAAGGTTTAAGTTTGGAATATTTTGTAGTGATTTTAATGAACTCAAATTTTCCCCTCTGGTAAAAAGGTCTCTCTGTTAAATATGAATATTTTTTCCCATTGGTTGAGTTGCTGTTGCCAATGTCTTTTTAATCAAATGGCTAGGTGATTGATGAGGAGCTTTATCTCTGCTCTATTAGCCTGGTCCTTAGAAAGCAGACACAATCTGTTGTCCAGACCATTCTTGGAACCTTTTTAGTTTGGCTGGAACCTTATAGTATGGTGGCATCTGCTAGAGACTGTATTCCACTGGTATAACCTTCATGAATTTAGGGTCAATGGCAATCCTTAACAATATAACCCAAACCTATCTTTCTAGTTTTGCTGTGCATTATTCTCCTAAACAAGCATTACAGTCACCAACCTGTCATTACTGTTCCTCATACACAAATTTGATCTTCCATTTGTGTCTATGCATTGTAATTACTCTTCACCCTGTGCCTGGAATGTATTTCCTTTGTATCTCCATCTCTTAGAATCTATTGTTTCCTTTAAGGCTCAGCTCAAATGCTGCCTTTTACCTTAAGCTTTTCCTTTTCCACTGATTGCTAGGGTCTCTCTCTGCCAACCATCTTTCATTCATTTATACATTTTGTATGTATCTATATATTTGTATATATGTATGCATATAAATATAAATAAAATCTTTCCTACTAGACTATAACCTGAGGGCAGGGGCTGTTCTCACTTTTGTCTTCATATTACCAGGCTTAGCATAGTACCTGGCAAATAGGAAGGGCTTAATAAATGCTTGTTGATTTGTTGATAGGAAATCCCAGTGTGAAAATTAGTTCCACTGATACAGGTCAGTAACTTGACTATGATTAATAATTTTCAAAAGTGCCTAGGGTTACAGAGCTAGTATATGCCAGAGGGAAGATTTGAACCCATGCTTTCCTATATCATGTTGCCTGTCAAGTATAGAATTCTTTTGGGAAGGAAAGATTGTATGGAAGCTTTTTATCATTAAAAACTCCAAGTATGTGAAATTATAATTAAGGAATTCTACCTGTTAAATTTCAACAATACAATGTCTGATGCCTTAGCTAAAGCTTGAATGTATTCCTCATAAAATTTTATAAAAATAAAAAAGTAATTGTATTCCAGCAATAACCTTCTCCTCAGAAGATCAGCACAAGGTGTTAAACTCTGAGTTTGGAGGAGAATAGTCCTGAAATTAATGACCTGAGTAGAGAAATTGGAAAACTGAGGTGGCCAATCACTTGTGCTATGAGACTGCAAATTGAATCAACTCTAAATAATAGGACTGACTCCAAGCCATTTTGGAAGATTAGCAGCTTCTGCTCCTTCTGAATATTGGGGGACAGCAAGATCTGGAAAGTGGGACTCCTAGAGTCTAGTTTAATATATCTCAAACAAAGTAGTTTCAGGCTGATAGAATGGAATAGATGAGAACAAGTAATATGTTAGGCCAGGAAAGGCAACTGAATTGCTTCAGGAGATAGGGATTACTGCATTTAAGGGAGTAAATAGGGAAAAGATACCACAAAACTCAAGAATTTAAAATACCATTAGAAAATATGAAGACTGAATGGTAGGAAAAAAAAAGTTTGGTTATATTGTATCTAGGTAAATTCATATTAATATTTATGTTAGATAAAATTAATATTTATATTGGAGATAATAATGAGATCTAATATTTATACAGCACTTCAAGGTTCACAAAACACTTTGCATATATTTTGTTGTTTTATCCTTTACAAAGTCCATTGACATTGTCCAGGACAGAAACAGCGGTAGCAATTTACAAAGAAGGTTGGGATATAGTTGCCTGACCAATAACTTAGGCCTACAAGTAGGCATATTGGTGGGCTAGGAATTGTTTCTAGGGTTTTCAATCCTGTCTTCTTTTTCAGGGAACAGTTTGGGGATGTGGAGTAAGAATAGACCATGGTTTAACCCTAATGACTATGATTTATCAAACTATTACTATGTACCTATCATTGTAATAAGCACTGGTAGTACAAATAGAAGAAGTTAGACCATCCTTCCTGGCAAGGACTTTACATTGGAATTGGAAGAGGCAATGTATGAATGAAAATTGAACTGCAAGGAAGATAAAATAGGCCCAAAGTCCAAAGGATGTAGCAGAGAGACAAATGGGAAGCCCATGGGTTCTTAGGTTGTCAGTAGATCAGCTACTTATGGTCAACTCTTGCAACCAAAATGAGCAAATAACTCTTTATCTTTGTGATAGCTTACCTCCACAATACATAAGTATATCTTATATACTAGGAAAAACCAATTTCTAGCCTACAAAGTTAATGTAAATGAGGCCTAGGATTTCTAGGTGTGATTTTGAACTTAGCTTATAATTAAATGTTTTTAAAAATCAAAATATTACTATGCTAATGTATATAAATATGTATCATATTTTAATATGAATATTAAATAGGTAACATAATTGGATTATGCTAATCATACCTAAACAATGGAGTTTCTGTTTCTATTCCTTTTATAGACATGGATTTAAGGACTATTCAATCCATACTCAATGATTCAATATGGTTAAATTAAGATTACCACTTCCTAGTATCTGTGAATATAAAAAAGTGTTTAACTCATTGTTGCAGTACCATTTTTGATCAGTGATAAAATTTTATAAGACAATCATTGACCAGAAGGAACTGGAATTATTTAACTTGGAGAAGATATATTGGGATCTTTGGCGTGTGTTCCATTCAGTCTTCTAGGGATGAAGTAGAAAATTGGATGGAAAATTCAGAAAAGCTAATTTAGAGTTGAAGTAAGGGGAATATTTCCTGCTAAGGAAAGCTATGTAAAAGTTGAATGGGCTACCTCTGGAAGTATAGCAGTTTCTTTTCACTTAAACATTTGGAAATAAAAACTGTATAATCACTTGTCCAAAATGCTTTGAAGGTAATTTTTAAAGGGAGTTGGACTAGATATCTTTTGAGGTCACTTCTAATCCTGAAATTCCAGGATTATAGATGACATGTTAAAATTTTTTTTTTATAGACTAAGTCAATGAACAAGAAATTCTTGTGTGTCCTTACATTCTATTATTCATGTTCCTAACCTACTACAAGGCTCTATTCTGGACAAACTATGCTTTTCCTTTATGCTTTTTTTTTTTCATTTTGATTCCCTAGCCTAAAACTTTTTCCCTATTATTCTTTACTGCTAGAACTTCTTCCCATTTTAATAGTGTGGTTCAAATGCTGTGGTTCAAATGTTGTAGAAAACTCCCCTGATTCTTCCCAGTCAGAAAAGCCAGAACTGCCTTTCTCCCTTAGTTGCTCTTCTTATGAAATTTACTGTGGAATATTTTGTATTGTTGCTGTATGTATTGATGCCTTTGCCTCCATCTGAATTGTAAACTTCATAAGGGCAAGGTGTACCCTAGATTACCTAACCTTTTTCTTTTCTCTTATCTCTGATGTTGTGGTCTGCACCTAGTAGATGGTTGATATCTACAGTTGTTATATGATCTTTGTCATCTGTTTGAATCAACTAAACTTAAATTCACTGGAAATGGATACTTTCACTTAGGTTGTAGTCATACAATTAAAATGTGATAAGCTAAATAATTTTCTGGAAATTGTGGTCAGTTTTTTTTTTCTTTAGCCAATTTATCTACAACCACTCCAGATGAAAGCCTGGATGTAGTTTGGTACAATGGGGGAAAAACAAACAAAAAACTTCACAGTCAGAGAACATGGGTTCAGATTTCACTTTTGAGGACTGGCTATCTGTGTGGCCTTGTACAAATCACTTATCTTCATGGACCTCAGTTCTTCCTCTATAAAATGAAAGAGTTGGACTAGATGACCTCTGGGATATCTTTCAGCTGCATATCCATAGTTCTATATTCTGTTGTTGCCTTAGCTATCCAGATAATTGCAACAATTCTTTGTTATAGTTTGCCTGCATTATTAGTTCATAGACTCATAGATTTAAGTTTAGAAGAGGACTTAGACATTACCTGACTTACCCACCATTCATTTTACAGGTGAGGAAACTAACTTAAGAGATTGTGATTTGGTGGAATTCAGATTCCAATTCAGATCCAAAGTACCAGTTTGGTACTTTCCTAGGGCTTACATTGAATTTCCAAATCTACAGTATCCAAATAATAGAAAGGATCTTCCTAAGAATGATTCTAATCAAAAACAAGAAGATTAAAAGTTGGGCTGAGAACTATTTCCTAAAAGTATTGCTTTTAAGAACCAAATGTGATTACTTCCTGCACTTGCCTTATAGTTGACTCTGACTTTGAAAATGTCCATCATGTTCTTGATTGTGTCAAATCTGAAAATGATACCTCATGCTATACTGTCCTTAGACCCAATGAGTCTGTTAATGAAGAGGACTTTGAATATGTCAACATATTACAGTATACTTTCACCTCAAATCATATAGTTAACATCTTTCCTTATCGATGTCTTAATGAAATAGAAATATCCCCTGGCAGGAAATTCTAAGGGTGTGGATTCTAAGAGCTTTTTGCCAGGTGGTAGTTGCAGCAGATATTTCTATTCTAGCCATTTAAAATAGAGTAACAACCATCTTGTCGAGTTATGTATGTCTTTTCCAAAAATACAGTATTGCAGGCTATTAAAGTAGATTACACTTTTAGTAGTTGGAGTGAACCATTAGAAATTACAGAGGGTACACTTTTTAAAAATGAAATTTAAATAACAGTTTTAAGACATGATAGGAAAATGAGTGAGATTTTAATGGTTCCTGTTGAAGCTATTTCAAACTCAAATTTCTAAGCATCTCACTCCTTAGTTGATAAGCAGATACTTGAACTGTCTTTAGAAAAAGATGCCTGATTAATTTCATGCCCTTGGATTTGATGATCTCTTCCCTCCTCCTAATAATTTATTTTATATCCTTTGATCAGACATTAGATGGGTAGCAGATTTTGTAGAAACATTTGCAAGATTTATTAAGGGAAAAAAACTGTATTTGGAGGAATCAGAGCTTGAACATATATTAACATCAATTCATAAAGGAAAAATAAAACTGTATTGGACATATTGCAGGGCAAGGTGTAGGAAGCATTATATTAATCTGCAAAAACTGAAAAACATAAGATATATGAATAAGCAAAAGATTATTACTACCCATCTGCTTAAAACTGGGCCTTTAATCTTTCTCTTGGATTCTCTCCCTCTCCCCACCTATTATAAAGAATGCCAAAATACATTTAGATGTGTTCTATGTTAATCACCTGTTTCCAATTTTAATTCAGTATTTTACTAAGGTAAAATCATAAGTAATTTGAAAATTCCAGAGTATTAGAAATAGAAGGGAATTTTGAGGTTGTATTCCCTTCATTTTAAAAAAAGGTAAGACCTATCAAAATCTCCGCTAATTAATGATAATATGAATTGGAATATATCCTGTATGTGACTGTTAGATCTATTGGGCTTTATGAGAATGCAGGTCTTCTGGGAGAATGACTTTGAAACAGCATGATATTTCAAATCAAATACATTAAAAAGAATAATCATCTTTATTTGCATATTGAGTTTAGAGTTTACAGACCTGGAAGAAAGAGCTCAGAGTTAATCTAGTCCACAACATTCATTTATGGAGGAGGGAAGTATGTTGCATAACATCATAAAAAAACCCCAAAAAGAATGAAAGAAAAAGAATGTGAACTCAAGTTCTTTGATTAGTAATCTGTCAGGCACTATGCAAAATACTGGGTTACAAATAAATAGAAGAGACAGTCTCTGCTGTCAAGAAACTCTTAATCTAATAGAGGAGATTGCATGATAAATAAATCTAGAGATCTTTTTATATGCAACACTTCATTTCTCTTCTCCATACTTTTGTACAGTCTAGTTTTCATGCTTGGAATGGATTGTCTGACCACTCCTTATTTGGATCATCATTCATTTCAGGTCCCCTAATTATGGAGTTGGCCTAAGGCTCTTAATTGTACTAGCCTGCTTCCATACTTCCCATTCAATAAGATGAATTTGACTTTTCACCATAACCCTGTGACATAGGTATGATGAGTATTCATATCCTCATTTATTAGTGAGGAAATGGGGAATCAGAGAGATTAAGTGATTTTTCCCAACGTTTCATAGATAGTAAAATGTCACAATCAGGATTTATGTTGATGTGATTGCATTTATAAGTTTATCTTATCCCATACCATTCCCCTTCAACTATTTGCTCCCAATTTTCATCATGTTCTCTCCCATTTCTATACCTTTGTTTATCTTATCCTCCATAACTGGCACTGACTTTTCTTCCCATCAATCGTAAAATCATAAGTTCATAGATTTAGATCTGGAAGGGATTTTATAATTCATTTAGTCCAGTCCCTTCATTTTCTGGATGAGGAAAGCAAAGCCCAGGGAAGTTAAATGAGTCAATATATGAGCATTTGTTAAACACTTATTTTGTGCCAGGAACAGAATTCTGAAGCTACAAAGACAAAACGAAAAAGTTCCTGTGCTTAAGTAACTTACATTATTCAAGGACTAATTCATATGGCATCCTTCTCATAAAGCTTACTTCATATCTTTTTCCTCTGAAGACCAAGTGCTAGGTGTTATCTGAGGCATACAATAAAGGACAGGATGGACCAGACAAAAGAGGCCTAGGAATCGAAAAGAAAGTGGTTTGAATGGGTAATATGTTTAAAGAAAGATGATTGCATATAGTTCTTGATGGATTGTTTGATAATTGGTGCCAAAACTTATAAAATGAACAACGTGAATTTGGAGAAAGTAAGCTGCAAGGCTGATAGTGAAGTTGAAAGACAATTTGAAGAGGAAAAAGACAATTGTTTTTAATTGGGAGAAAAGTAGCCCTGCAGGGAAATGAATATTATAGAATATGTTCGTCACAAACCAAATTGGATATTGATAATGAAATCTGAAAGCTCCTGTCCCAGGTTTACCTTTAAATGGCATTAAATATCTAACTGGATCATGTGCCCAGCTCCATGTTTTGGGATCAAGTAGAAAAAGCAGCAGTGGGAAGAAATGGGGCACCCAAAGGGAAGAAATACTAGGTAAGGAAATTCATTAATTTGTGAATGAGGGCTGAAACTTTCCAAAAAGAAAATTAATCTAAAACAAGAAATATCATAAATGAAAGAAAACTGTAAGGTTTTTCTTTTCTTTAATTTTGCAAGGAAGCCAGCATGATGAAGTATGGAGAAGGAAATAATGAAGTGAGGAAGACCTCAGTTTAAATCCCTTCTCAGATAATAGCATCTACCTCACAGGGCTCTTGATGTCTTTTCATCTATTTATCGCCTTCCTCTATTCCCACTCCCTTTTTCTCTTTCATCATCATCTGCAGACCTAAAAGTGGTATATGAATGTTAGCTATTGTTTCAGTCTTTGTGGGAGGCATGGTATAACAGATAAGAGTAATAGATTGTTGTAAAGATGAACCAACTTCAAATTCTTCCTCAGATATTTAATAGGACTCAGGGTAAGACATTTAGCTTCTGACAACCTCAGTTTCTTTAGCTATAAAATGGTGATAGTAATTGTACCTACTTCACAGACTTGTGAGGATAAAACGGGATAAGCCATGTGCGCAAACTTTAAGGCCCTATACAAATGTTAGCTATTTCTTGAATTCATTGAAATTCATTGAAAAAGTAATCAGATTCCTTGAAAAGGAGACATTTAACATGAAATTAAAAGTACAGATTTCGAGAATTGTTTTTAGTTAGGAGTAAAGGACCCTGCAGGTGGATCACATCCAAGTGAGGGTTCTGGTTTCAATAACAATTTTAAAAAGCAAAGTGCTTTTAAAAAGAAGCACTGACGCGATAATGCCTAATTTCTCTTCTCATTACAGCTGGACTTTGATGGCATTGCAAAAGAAAATAATTGATAGGCAGGACTGTTAAGATGGGAAGGCATTCTAGGTACATACCAAACCATAATAAGCTAGATAGTTCTTTGATTAAGAAAGATCTCTCATGAGAAAGTATCCACCTTCTATAAGTGAATCCTTGACAGCTTTCCCCCCCCCCCAATGATACTGCCCAAAGATGAGAGTGACAAGGAAGTTGGTGGCAATGGTATTGGTGGGAGTCTTGTAGCAGAAGCATTAGATTTCATATCCAAAGACCTATGTTGCAATATAGATTCTTTTTTCTTGTTGTGTTACACAGGCATGTTTATAGCAGGAGGAAATCAGCCAAAAGCTAGAGTGAACTTAAGGCTTAGTATGAGGATAGTGGAAGAAATAATTTGTTGGAGAAGATTGGATGAAAAATGAAATTGCTTGCACCTGCAAAGGGGTTTTTTTGAGACAAAAATTTTCATTTGACTCAGAAATGAGAGTAGAGATAATAGAAGAAAGCATCTGAGTGATATAATATGTAGAAGAGGGGAGAAAAGGGAGATCTTGGCAAATGGCCTAAATATTTTTTCCAATAAAATATAAATAATAATTCAGTAAAATAAGGTCCTCAGTTGAGAATGTGGAGGAAAAGGGAACCATGGGATGTTTGAAGAGACTTGAAAGAGCATCTATAGAGAGTGTGGTGTTGTTCAGTCGTGTCCAACTTATGACCCTATATACCATGCTATCTATGGGATTTTCTTGGCAAAGACACTAAAGTGGTTTGATGGTTTTTTTTTCTCCAAAGCAAACAAAGGTTAAATGATTTGATCAGTCACAAAACCACTAAGTGTCTGAAGCCAGATTTTAACTCAGTGTTTCCTGACTCTATGCCCAGTGCTCTTTCCACTGGGCTACCCAGCTGCCTCATAGTTAAACTAATTAGGGAAATATTTTAAAATTGCCTTGCTTCAATGAGGGTCTATTTGAGATTATGCAGCATAAATTTGTAGGTAAACCAACAGCATGGGACTATGATTTTTTCTTGCTTTGCTCACAGCACAGTGTAGCGGGCTGGAACTCTGAAAAAGAGAGAGCACAGGAATAGGAATGAAGACAGTGGATGGTGAGAGTACTTCAAAGATGAGGCTTGGTAAAGCAAGAACTGGAATATGATAAGAGGCAAGGAACTCTAGAGAAAAAGCATGGAATTGAATTGTTCCACCAAAGAGTTAAGATCCAAGCACCAACAGTACAAACTATAGGCATGGATGGCCAAAAAAAAAAAAAAAAAAGACATAGATAACACAGTTTTGTCCACCTGAAAGTATTAAGTCTGGCTTCTAGCTGGTTCTCTACTAGGTTCCAGTTCAGGCTGGTAGAATTATCTTCTGGAAGACTTTAGGTTAAAAAATTAGAATTTGGGATTCAAGGTAGTAGGAAACTATCTTTAAGCATTAGAAGTGGGAGAAAGGAATTCCTGATGTACACAGATCCTAGATGCTAAGAGGTATTCAATATATCTTCCTGTGCCTAGAAATCTGAGTCATATATTTCCTAAGCTTTCCTCATATCTTCAGTCTGATACCTTTTACTTCCTGACTTGATTAATTCAATTCTCTCCCTACTTGATTCACTCTTCCTGTTACTCTCTCTTAGTTCTTTCTCCAGTTATCTTTTTTTCATTCACTTTTGCTTTCTTCCTTTCCTACCAACTCTAATACCTGTTCCATTATTGTTCTATTTTTTGTTAGTTAATTTTTACCCTAGGACAAATGAAACTGCAAGATCTCCTTTGTGAGAATGGAATCAGGTGCTTAAGTCACTTAAATTTTGTTCTTGTATAGATGGGAAAATCAGGCCAAGAATTCAGAAGGGAATTATTTGCTTATGCTCAAGGCTCCTCCCTTTAAAACAAACACAATAGCCCTTTATTATAGATTTAGAACTATGAGTGACTTTTAAAGATAATTTAGATTAATCCCCACATTTTATAGCTAAGCAAAATGAGATGCAGGAAGGTTAAGAAACTAAGCCAAGGTCACAGAAATAGTAAGTAGTAAAGGCAGATTGAGTGGCTTTAAAGACTGGTCCTCCAACTACAAAGCTAATATTCCTTCAATTGTCCCATTTAGCTCTATATTAACCTTTGCATCAATTACCTATGGCCACCATATTTTGGAAAATCTGATTCTGGATCTACAGAGAATTTTCATCATATTTTCCCCTCTACAAACAGTTTAGATTCATGTTTATCTCAACATTTTCATATACTTCACATGAATATGCACATTTCAGCAAGGGTTTCTAGAACCTGACAACACAGGGAATTTGTCAACCATTAGTAAATACCACATTACCATTTTTCTATCTTGTTTATGGCGTATGAAAAAAATGAAAGTTTTTCTTTTTCAGTTTTCACAATACAATCTCTTAAATTCTACTCAGTTCCCTTAAATCAGTTGATTTAAGTCTCTTCAGGCCTTTCTGAAATCATCCTGCTGATCATTTCTTATAGAACAATAATATTCCATAACATTCATATATCATAACTTATTCAGCCTGTCATTTCCCTTTTTCTACACAGAACAATCTTTCTTGACATTTACATTATACTGAAGATCTGTTATTCATATCACAAAATCCCTATTACTTAAGTCAGATTTTCCTAATGGATATTTTATAACTCCTTTAATCTAAACTTCAATAATGATTTTTTAAAAGAGAGATATTTAGAACAAATTACAATTTTGTTTCCCATATCTCCCCTCTCTTCCATTGTCAGTGTAATTAATTAATCAGTAGGACAATGCACCTTTATGTGTATAGAGAACATTTGTCTTATCAATTATTTTTCCATGTGGTTTAATTGAATATCTTTTATTTTGAATGAATATGTTTTTGACTGACTTATGTAAGAAATACACTAGGAGGGGCTCATAAATTGTAAGTTTAAGTGATGAATCGATCCCTACTCCCTACAAACTTGGAATTATGAGTAATGGATAAAGGGGCCAGGGAGAGTAAATGCTATATACAATTCAACATATCACATTTTTTGGTTATATCTAAGGCTTTTTTTTCTTGGTCATAAGTAATAGAGGATGTGGCATTAAATATGTCCTAAACAAATTCTTCAATTCCAATTCTTCCTAACAAGAGGAATATGTGTGGAAGGTGAATTAAAACAAAACAAAACAAAACAAAACCTGTCATCATTCAGAATTTTACAGCTCTCAGCTTAGCAAATTTCATCTAATCAAAGCGTGGAAAGTTAATAAACTTGCCTAATAAAAGATACTTCCAGTCAGTAGTGGGGTGGGGAGTTACAGCCTAGACTACTCACACATTGACCTTCCATGGAGGTCTCTCTCTCTCAATCACTCCCCCAGTGATTTGCCCAGAAACAACAATCAGATATAAAAGATGAGACCTGGGAAATTTGGGCTTTCAATCATGATACTCATTTCACAGTACCTTAGTATTACCAAGGTATTGGTATTATCTTCAAGCAGAGAAGATTCTAATTCTTATTTTTCAAACTTTCTACCTCTGGAATTGATACTGAGGGATAAGCTACAATTTTAATTGTTTCGGCATCAGGGGATTTGTGAAAGGAAACAGCAGAGCATCATCATCTCCAAACAATCTGGGAAAGGCTAATGCCTCTTCAGAATGTAGAGTCTTGCCTTTCAGGGAATTTAAAGAAGGAGCATGCTGGCATGCTTGTGGCATCTAAGCTGATGACCTTTTAGGTAGAGCCTGGGAAGTGAAAATTCAGTTCTTACAGCACATTTATGGAGACCACAACAAATTGGTGTGGAATGAAGAATGAGATTCAGAGCCCCCTAAAGCAAAAGTGAAGCAAACTAGTAATGGGCTACTATGAAATATTTTAAAATAGTAACCACAAAACAAAAATAAAACGCTCACAGCTGATATTATTCTCACATTTTTTCACTTCTATTTAGACTAGTTCTGACTGTATTGATTCCTATATATGTGTGCTTACAATCTGGGTATAATCTCCCTGAGAGCAGCGATTAATTTTTTTTTTTTACCTCTTTTTGTATCATCAGAACGTAATGTGGTGCCTAGCACATAGTACTGTTCTGCCTCAGTTTCCCTAAATTGTTCTGTTCAGTTTCCCTGAATTGTTCAGCCTCAGTCTCCCTAGTGGCAACCCTCCTTCCTGGACGTCAGGACTGAGATAATTAGGGCTGGGAACTCTGACCACTAGCATTCAAGAGTCATAAAACTGCAGATGGCTTATCTCAGATACCTAGATGGGACCCTCTGAACCAGACTTAGTGACTCCTAGCCTCTTCCCAACTTATCAGAATTTATGATCCTTGCTTCTTACCCCCAACCTGTCAGAACTGATGTTATGGTCCCTTTCCTAGAACTTCCTGCTCACCAGTACTCTACCCCACCCCACCCCTTTGCCTTTGTTTTTCTGATCATTGGAGCCCTATAAGAGTCTCTGGAATCCTTTGCTCTGGGCTGGATACTTTGGGACAAGAGTCCAATCCAGCCAGCTGGGGTCAACATGGATCCTGTTTTGCCCCCAGTCCAAACTCTCCCTCTAATAAAATATTAAAAACCTCTACTCTCTATTTTGCCTCAGTTTCTCTGGCATTATAGTAGGTGCTTAATAAATGTTGAATTCATCTCTTCATCTATGGCCTGCATCTTCAGGGATGTAGCTCATGTTTATATGATGCTTTAAGATTTGCAAAGCATTTTGCATGTTATCTCATTCAATCCTCAATAGCCTTATGTGATAGATATAATGATGACTTAAAATTTACAGATGAGGGAATTGAGGATGGTGGAGGTTAAGGGACTTTCCTAGAGTCAGACAGCTTGTAATTGTGACAGAATTTGAACTCAAATATTGTGAATAGAAGTCCAGTTCTGAAGATCTTCAAGACACTATTAAGAAAGTATAACAATGGATTGTCAAATTAGACGATAAGTAAGGGTTATTTATAGCAGCTAGGTGGATAGAGTAGAGTCCTGGGTCTGGAGTGAAGAATATCTTTGTTCAAATACAGCCTCAGATACTCACTGGATGTGTGACCCTGGGTAAGTCACTTAACTTACTTAAGAATGGAATGGCAAAATCATTCTAGCCTCTTTGCCAAGAAAACCCCAAGGATGGTATTTGAATCATTAAGAGCTGGACATAACTGAACAATTACATAGAAAGCTTATACAAACAAACCTATTTATAACACAAACCATGATTACCCTCCAAGTAGAATATTTTGTACTTTGACAGCAAATATTCAAAATAAATTGGCAATATAAATGGAGATTAAGAATGGAAATATTTGAATAGCTCTCTTCCCTTATATAGTATCTTTGTTTACCCATTTTTTCTTAGGAGGGATGAAATAATAACAATAGCAAGTAGTATGTTGATATATCACTTTCTTTGAAAAGTTAGCAGTAGTTATAATCCTATTGCATTTTTTACCTTTACCCAAAGAATTTTCTTAAAATGCTCATTTTATATTTTTTATATAGAACTTCTAGAACATATTACCCAAGAAGAAACTAGAAATATTTAATCTGGAGAAGAGAAGGCTACTTCAGGGAAAGTGGGAGACATCATTTGAAAGACTGCCATGTAGATAAAGGATTAGATTTGTTTTGCTATGTACCAAATAGAATGAACAAGAATTACTGGGTAGATGTTCCAAAGAGATAAATTTAGTCTCAATGTGAGGAAAACCTTCATTATAATTAGAGTCAGGGGATGGACTACTAATTGTTTAACAAATGTTTAATTTGAAACATATAAGCTTGATAGACTTTAAAATTTAATCTGCATTATTAATGTTCTCTACAATATTTTCTTAAGTCTAAACTATCAATGAAAAAATTAAGGAAGCCTTGTTCTGTAATATTTACCTATATCCAAGTTAAAATGCTTACACTAAAAACTTGATAACTGTCTCTTGAGTTCCCAGAGTACCCCTGGTTAGGGTTCTAAGCAAAATGGAATGGGCCATGTTAAGATGTAGCAAAGTAGGGGTTTTCAAGCAGAGACTGGCTGATTTCTTGCTGGGAATTTGCTAAAGGAAGAACATTCATGTTCAGGTTAGGGGAGGATTAGAAATAGTTGATGTCCCTTTTAGCATATTAATAATAATACCCACTTACATCTGGTTAGCACTCTTAGGTTGGCAAAGTATTTCTTATAATATTCCTATAAAGCAGATAACATCATTACCACTCTTATTTTATGGATGAAGAAACTAAGGCTTGGGCAGGTGAAGTAGAGTACTAAAGGACCATAAATATAATGGATTTAGCAGAAGATGACAAATTTATAGTAGTTTTTTTTAAGACCCTAAGGATTTTAGGTTTAAATCTCTATCTCTGGAATCAAATTAGTGTAAAGATTGTGGCCAAGAGGGTAATGGTGATATAATGAATAATGAGGGGATCATAGAGTGAGAAGGACCTGAATTCAAATGCCTTCTCACTCTATACAAATTATTTAACCTCTCAATGCTTCCAGACAACTCATTAAAACTACATGTTGGAGAGAAAGCTTTGATCTGCTGTGGTGAAAAAAGTACCACACCAGGAGTTTCCAATATCCAAGAAATCACAGGTCAGTTCCCCCAAATAAAAAAATAATAATAATAATACTGTGCCCAAGCAGGGACCGAGCCTGGGATTAAAATTTAAAATTTAGCAGGAATCCTTTAAGATTATGTTTTGCAAAACAAAGAACTACCTCCTTCATCCTTTAGCTAATTTTTTTCTTCATGGACTTCCTTGGCCAGTTTCTATAAATTTCCTAACAACCAGCAAGTTAATAAGACAATTTTCCTGTTGCCAGAACTTTTCCCCTGGCCCTTGAATGGGGAACTTGGAAAAAAGAAAGTATACCAGTAGTAATCAGTTCTTCCCCAGGTCAACTGAATTTCTTTTATAAATTTCCCCAAATCTTACTAATAATTTCTTAATATTGAGGTATCATTGTTTGGAATTATTTAAATAAATTCTAGGATTTATTGATATATATATATATATATCTATATCTATCTATCTATACACACGTTTTTAACTGTACAACTGTTTCTCTAATTATGACATTTAATATTTTTACTATTTTTTTACTCATCCAACTGGAACTTTCATGTTGTATTTAATACATTAACTATAGTTCATTTCATTTGTTTATTCAAAAACATTTATGAAGTGTACATTGAAATAGTTACAGAGCTAAACAATTTAGATAAAATATGGACCTTAAACTCATGAAGTTTCTACTCCAGTTATAATTATCTATAGTTCTTTAATCACCATCAACAAAAACATTAAAATACTGGTTGTGTATGGCATTGTTTTAGTTATGGATTAAGAATCTAAGACTGACATAGTATCTGCTGAAAGGTTTGTATATATGGCTCTTTCTGGCTCTGCTTTTGATGCTCTAAATTTTTATTATCAAATCCCAGTTGCCTTCCTTCTCATCATAGAATATCCCTCAAGTCCTTTGACTTCCTTCTTCTATTGATCAATTTCTCCCAGGCCATCATAAGGATTAACAAATATTATTGTTTGCCTATTTTCCTCTCATTCTTCATTATACTATAAGCCTTATCCAATATAAGGGAAAGGGAAAGATGATTGCATTTAATCAAGGCAACATATAGCAATCTGTCTCATTGACATTATCCTTTCCTTTCACATATTTGTCTTGCATTTGGCTTTACCATTTGCCTACCTAGTTCATCATATTTTAAGTTTTTTACTCATCTCAATGGTTCTTGAGGTAATTTCTTTTTACTATTTGCCCCACAGCTGCCAGAGTTCTTCACATCTGGATCAGTTAAGTTTGGACAAACTGCCAGAAAATAAAAGTGCTCCAGTTTTTTTGGGTGTTAATCCCCTCAGTTTTGGAATTCTTACCCTAGAATTAATAGTTTTGATTGGTGAGTGAGCTAGAACAAGTTCAAATAGCCCCCTTTATTTAGCTATTATCTAGTATGAATCTGAGCTGTTTCTGGTAGTGCTTTCTATGTTTCATGGCACAATTTCACTGCAGTCTTGGTTCTGAACACACAACATGAACACTTTGCACTGTGCATGCATGAATGCTGCCATAAACATCTCAACTCAAATTTGAGATGGGGTCATGTAAAAATTTCTTGGGAAAAAAGATGTCATAAATGGGAAAAGTTTAAGAAGCCCTGATCTAGACCACCAAATTAAAACACATTATACATCTCTTCCAGGCCTCTATTTTTAGATGTTTTGCCATCTATCCTTCATCTCTTATCACTTTCCCACTTCTTATTCTAGGGTTCACTTCAAGTTCTAGCTAAAATCTCACTTTTTACAGGAAATCTTTCCCAATCCTTCTTAATGCTAGTATTTTCCCTCTATTGATTACTTCTAATTTATATTGTATATTTTTTGTTTGATCATAATTGTTTTCATCTTATGCCTTCCCCATATGCAGCTCCCATCTCTCACTTCCATTATGTTGTGATCTTCTTGAGAGCAGGGACTATCTTTTGCCTTTCTTTGTGTCCCTGCTACTTAGCTCAATTCTTGGCACATAATTGATACTTAATAAAGGTGTATTGAACATATGTCATCTCTACCATTAATATGTATACTTCTCATAAGGGACTGTCTCATTGGTATGCCAGATTAAAAAGCCCTGAGTAAAAACCACAACTCTGCTACTACCTGTGTGAAATTGATCAAGTTACTTGATTTCCGTGAGCCTCAATTTCCTCATCTGTTAAGCTACAAGTCTATGAACCTGTATAAGATCACAATATAGAACTTGAGTTGGGTGGGACCACAGAAATCATCTAGTTTAACCCCCTTATTTTACAGATGAGAAAACTGAGGTCCAGTAATGTTACTTGTCCAAAACCACTCCTGTGGTAAACATTAATCAATTTCAACATTTACTTAGTACCTTTTAGGTATCAGATACTATGCTAAGTGTCTTTGCCTTTAAAGAACTGATGATCTGGAAGGGAAATAACACATAAACAAATACATAAAAATACACTATATAGAGGATACATAGAAAATAATTACAACAAAGGCACTAGAATTAAGAGAGATTGGGAAAGATTTCCTGTAAGACATGTTATCTTAGATGAGACTTAAAGGAAGTAGGCAGAGCTGAGGAGGAAGAGTATTCCAGGAATGGATAGAAAGAAAAAAAAATTCCCTGAATTAAGAGATGGAGTGTCTTCTTCATGGAGGAATCAGGAGACAAATGTTGCTAGATTGAATATGTCTTAACTCAGGGCTTCTGAATCCAGAAACTGTTCTCTAATCATAAACTGTGTTTAAATCGTCTATATGCATATAGTTATAACCAAATTATTATATTTTATTTTCCTATAATTTGTTTCAATCATCAAATCACAATTTATTTTGAAAAAGACACAATGTTAAAAGTTCAGTGAGATTCAGAGTTCTCTATTTTATAAGTACAGTAAGTCCCTGTAATGAAATCAAAATGTTATTTACACATAAATTAACAATTTACATCAACTTTATATATGATTTTGACCAATGTGGAATGGTGAGTTCATTAGTGTTTGGAAGCATCTAAGTGATAGAGAAAATTCAATGAGAGTTTGCTGAATAGCAACCATAAGATTTGTTTGTTGTTTAAATCAACTGTTAATTGGCTTTGAAAACTACCAAAGGTTTCAGTTTAAGCAAAATAGTAGCTGACATCATGCTGTTATCCATTTATTATAATATAAATCATAGAATGCATCACCTGTTTATACAGCTTTTCCATTTCCAGCTCCTTCTCCCTGATTTGCAAGCCTTGCCTTTAGTCATCAGTTATTTCACAGGTAAATGGGTTTTTTTTTGACTTACCTTGTCCAGATAGACCTTCGCTACCAAATCCTAGAAGAGGCCATTCTGTGATGCCAGTTGTTGGCTCTTCTATTTCTTGATCTATCAAGAAAGGATCTGTAATACTCTCCACAGGACTGGGAAGTCTTTCAGAGTGGTGGTCAATCAACATTTCTTCTCCTATAGTTCCTTTTCCAGATTCAGAGCCTTCAGAAAACACTGATTGCTCCTCGGTTGGAAAGGTTGGTAGAGTTAAATTCACAGGGGTCATAAAAGTTTCATCAGTTGTCTTGTAAATAGAGAATTCACTTGAAAAATATTGCTCTGATCTTTCTTCTGTCTCAGAGTCGGGATAACCAAGTGTAAAACCAAGATTCAAGATAGAATCCTAGAAAATGAGTTTAGAAAGAGAAAAGAAAGATGATAGTAAATGAGCTTTCACTCCTACCATCTCTATTAGATGTGGTGCATGTCTATAATCCCTTCTGCCAAGGGAGGCTGAGGCTTAAGATTTTTTGAGCTTGAGAGTTCTGAGCTTCAGTGGGTTATATTGAGCAGGTATCCATTCAAAGTATGACAACAGTGAGGAAGGCCTCTAGGTTGCCTATTGAAATGGAGTAGGATCAAACTTCCTTGAAGATGGGATTGGACCCATAAGTAGCCCCTGCTTTTTTAGTGGTAGTGAGATAGGGAGACCAAGTGTTTAAAAAAGAAATGAAGGAAGAAGAAAGGAAGGAAGAAAAATAAAGAAAGGGAGAGAGGAAGGGAAGAAAAAAGAAAAAAAATGAAGGGAAGAAGGAAAGGAGAAAGAAATAAAATTAAAAAAAGAAAATAAACAAATGCCTTGAGAGCAAGAGTGGTTTTGATTTTTGTTTTTTGCTCTTCTTTGTATTCTCAGAGATATCCTAATTCCTGGCTCACAGTAAGCCTTCTATAAATGCTGTTGATTGATTGATTTAAAATTGACTTTTACATGATTTCAGCTAACTCTTGTTTTTTTAAAAAATTTCTTTAAATTTGAATACAGAATTTTATCCTAAAAATATTGTTTTGGTTCATGCTGGAAATTTCTTATTTGTTCCTCTAACTTACATTTTTTTTGAAAGTTAGAGATATAAAGGGATCATGAGTAAATGAAGATATACCTGCATTTTATAAACAAGATTTACATTTCACACCTAGAGTCAAACTTAAAGAATACTTTGATTAGGAAGATAGCTAGGATCAAATTACATTTGTTAAAAATAGAAAATAGAAAAAAAATGCAACACATTCTGATTAATTTATAGGAACAATCGGTTGACATTATGGAAAATACAAATTTACTAGTACAACTGTAATAACATCATTGCATAATTGGTGAATTACATTGAAAAATGACTTTCATGATTTAGGAAGAGCAGGTATTTGGATCATTGTATCTTAAGAAGAAATCTTTTTTTTTTCCAAGTATGACAGCTATTAGAATATTGAAGTAACCTAAATTTAAAACCATACCTTAAATTTGCTCTATCATGGTGTTCTGCTTAGTCTTTTTGTGAGATGTTGGTTTTTGCTTTATTTTTGGGTGAATTTTAAATGCTTTACATCTTGTTTGAAGAACTGAGGTCACTTACCAATGAATGGTCATCGAGGGTAACAGTCATTACTGTTTGGGTGTCATGGTCCAAGCTCTCTGCAGAGTTTTCAATTTCTGCAAAGGAAAAATATGATGCATTTTGGTGGCAATGAGCATTTGGGTAAGGTAGTAAAACTCAGAATTGAAAAAATGTGGGGACAAGTTCATATTTAAAGTCTGGTAGAAATGTATTATAAAAAGTTTAAAATAAAGCTAATGAAAACTAAAATACCATTAATCTAAATGATTAATTGAAAAAAAAATATGAATGGAAAGGACCTCATGTTTATGTAACAAGAAAAGTCATCACAGTGGAAATTTACACAGTTCAATTATATGTTACAATTCCAGGAGGTGCCACAAAGATCAAGTGGTCAGGCTGAAGAGCCTAAATTATGAATGAATGAAAGGGGTATGACAAGAACTGGGATCAAGAACTCTTTAGACTTATTCATGTGCAACCAAATCTTGGATGATTTTTCCAGAACACTTAGAAAATAGAAATAAGAAATACAATGAAGAAAATGGAAGCATGTCCATTAAGGGTCTAAATTGTGGCCTAGTAGAGTTTCACTATATTATATTTAGCCTTTAAAGATCTATAATGTATAGGTATTACATGGATACCTCCAAGGAGGTAACCTGGGGTTATGTCAGGGGAGTTCAAGTTCTGAATGGTTTTTATGAAATTAGAAAGAATTTCAGTATGCCCAATTCTTGCCATAAAAATTTCCCATAAGGCAAAAATCTGTGTGGCTTATGGTCGTATCTGAAAGGCACTGTTATTCAAGGAGAGGGTTGATCTGGACTCCAAATAACCCCTCTCTCTCTTGTTAAAATAACTTATGGATAAGATAAAAGGGTATGAACTGGAAGAGACCCTCCAGAATATCTAATTTAGCATCTTCATTTTACAGATGAGGAAAATGAAATTTATAAAGGTTAAGTGACTTGCCAAAAGTCACATCTATGTAGATGGTAAAACTTGGAGGCAGACTGAAAATCATGTCCTTTGACTCTAAATCCAGTGTTTTTTCTTCTGGAAAGTTCTTAGAAGAATCAGGAAGCCTACCAAGTAGGAGGAATGAGGAAATCATTGTAAGCAAGAATTATGAGTACAAAGTGTTGGAGAAATGTGAGTAGGGCAGAGGCAGGTAGACACTGATGACACATTTATTTTCCCACTTCCTCCCTTTTTCTAGGTAGTAGCTGAAAATTCCCATGGGTTATTTACTCCCTTCAATTTCCTGCTTTGATCAAAGGAAGCCTTAGTCTTTGCTCTAAATGTATATTTTAGTTTCTAAGATTTTAATTTGTGACAAAATTTTTGACCAAATAAATACAAGATATGTTGGATCATTACTAAGTGCTCATGTAATTAGATCAAAGGGAAAGAGAAAATATGCCCCGTTTTTTAAAAATGAAGAATTTGGTCCACACATGGGAGTGGCTGAACCAGGACAATATGAAGAGTATTTCCTTGGGAGTATATGATGGAGGGGACCTCTCTTCAAAGCTACTGGTGTTCAAAGCAAATCCTATTGCTGTTCTTTCTGTCTGCAGAGGACTCTTCTAATTGACTGCTGATCTGAAACTGACAGAACCTTTCAAATCTATCTTTTCTGCTTTGGAAAACTATTTTTCCAGCATTGTCTTATCCATTAAGGGGATGCATTTTTATTGGAATGTTACAAGTCTGACAAAAGAATATGAAATGCAAACACTGCTAGTTTTTTAAAAAAGGCCTCTAACTAGAGAGTGACTCTAGGCAGTCATTTGACTTTTTCTTGGGAGAAGCCATTTGGCAGTTGGGTTTGAAGAGAGGATATGCCCCAGTGAAAGAATGAATAATGTGTTGCTTAGAAAAATAAATCCATATCTCTGAAAGTGAATATGTTGCCAGAGAAGTTCCAATCACACAAAAAAGGGGTCAGCAATTCTCTGGACAGGTTTTTAGACAGATTCTCTTCCTCAGGGATGATTATCAAGCCAGTTTTATCATTTTAACTTAGTAATTATAATGATGATAGCATTTATATGGCATTTGAATGTTTACAAAGTATTTTACTTGATCCTTACAACAGCCCTGTTAGGTAGAGGGTGTTATAATCCCCTTTTATAGTTGAGGAAACAAGGTAAAAGAGGTTGTGACTTGCCAAGAGTCATACAATTAGTTAATAAATAAGTGTTCAAACTTAATTCTTCTTTATCCAAGTTCAAAACAACTCTATCAACTTCCTCACCTAGTTGCATCTAGCAGCATAATGAAAGCTTTAGTTTATCTGTTTATAGGTCTGGCTCATGTCTGTTCTATAGAGGAATTTTGTATAGATAAAAATCCATAAAGAAAAAAAATGGACATAAATTAGCATGAAAGCAAAAATGTGTATTTTCAGTGGTTGTGTATCAAGTGGTGGATGTGTAGTCTTGGCAGCAGATTGTGTCTTCTGTTTGGGTATTAATGAAAAAGTTCATCATCAGAAAGTTACTCTTGGAGTGATGGTTTTTTTTTTTTGTTTGTTTGCTTGTTGTTTTTTTTTTGCCTCTGACTATCCATAAAATTAATAGAAGAAAAAAGGATTGATATACCATGCCCATCTGGTCTTCACCATGAGGAAAAATCTGAGTCATTGATGGAATAATTAGTTGATTTTTTGGGGAGGGGATAGCAATTATTTCAATAAAAATCCTGAGATTTTTGGCTGTCCAGCCCATTGACATGGTTACACTCATTGCAAAGGGTATATTTGACAATTGATACAGTTGCTTTCTATAAAGATTCTTGTATTAAAATTGTATCTTCTTTTGGTTC